>NC_057801.1:451500932-451577440 GCF_018294505.1 Triticum aestivum
CACACTGGAAGCTCACTTGGAAATCTTGGGCGCCACTACGCATCAAATTCTTCATCTGGCTTGCGCTTCAGGACCGTTGCTAGGCGGCCGAGCGCCTCTCTCGACACGGTCTGCTCCATGAAGTCACTTGCGCCCTTTGCGACCAACAAGAGGAAAGCATGCAACATCTTTTGGCAGGATGCTCCTTCTCCAGACAGGTGTGGTATGAGGTTCTTGCTTGGGTTCGATCTATCGCCAATCTACCCAGCGAGGGTATGGAGTTCCATGCTTGGTGGGCTGCATCTTGCACCAACGCGCCCACTGCCGCTTGCAAAGGACTGGCCTCCCTCATCATCCTCACCACATGGTGGCTCCGGAAGCACCGGAACAGTTGTGTCTTTGACGGTGACCGGCCATTACTCTCTCGCTTATGCTCTATAATTGAGGATGAAGCGCGCCTTTGGGATAGGGCTGGCGCCACCGCAATCAAGAACATTATCCTGGAGAGTTAGACTAGGCCATAGTGGGGATGAGCAGCCCCATCTGTCTGCTCCATGATCACTTCCATGCCTTATTGTGCACATGGCTTAGTGTATCGCGATAATCTTGTGTTGTAATACTTTCCTTCTACCAATGAAAAGATACGCATCCTCAGCGTATTCACAAAAAAAACTATGTGTGATGATGCCTGGATCATAAGCTTCATATGTTCGTCCTAGTGAACTTATGTTGCGGTAAGTAACGATGAAATCAACCGTACATCTTACCTAACACCCTAGCAGTGGAGGAATGCAGGGTGGTTGTATGCTACTTACCGGCATGGGGGCGATGAGGACGAACAACCCATGTCGAAGATGAGGCGGATGTAGGAGCAAAAGTATGTCTAGAGGGGGGGTGATTAGACTACTTGACCAAATAAATATCTATCATTTTCCCAACTTTAGTTGTGGACAGATTTTATCAATTATGACGAGTCAAGCAATCAACCTACACATGCAATTCTAAGAGTATAGCAGCGGAAAGTAAATTGTTGCACATGAAGGTAAATGGAAGGGTTTGGAGAAGGCAAACGCAATGGAGACACGAAGATTATTGGCGTGGTTCCGATAGGTGGTGCTATCGTACGTCCACATTGATGGAGACTTCAACCCACAAAGGGTAACAGCTGCGCGAGTCCATGGAGGGCTCCACCCACGAAGGGTCCATGAAGAAGCAACCTTGTCTATCCCACCATGGCCATCGTTGATGAAGTACTTGCCTCACTCGAGTAGATCTTCACAAAGTAGGCGATCTACTTGCCCTTCAAACTTCTTGGTTCAACTCCACATCATGTCATAGGCTCCTAAGCAACACCTAACCAATCTAGGAGAAACCACTCTCCAAAAGGTAATAGACGGTGTGTTGATAATGAACTCCTTGCTCTTGTGCTTCAAATGATAGTCTCCTCAACACTCAACTCTCTCTCACAGATTGGGCTATGGTGGAAGAAGGATTTGAGTGGGAAGCAACTTGGGGAAGGCTAGAAATCAAGGTTCAAATGGTAGGAATGGTATCTCTTTATCTCAACACATGAGTTGGTGGTTCTCTCAGAAAAATTATGGTGGAAGTGTAGGAACGTTCTGATGGCTCTCTCCCCTTATGAAGACAGGGTGGAGGGGTATATATAGCCTCCACACAAAATCCAACAGTTACATACTTTTGACCCATCTTGGTGACACCGATTATGAAACTCGGTGGCATCGATCAGTACAAAAATATGAATGTTAGGAATCTCGGTGGGACCGACTGGAACAACTCGGTGGGACCGATGTGGTAGGGCTTAGGGCAAACTTCATCTCGACGGCACCGATTGCATCAACTCGGTGGGACCAAAGTGAAGCAATGAGCAACAAAGAATCTATCAAGCCAACTCGGTGGGACCGATTGCAACATCTTGGTGAGAACGAAGTGAATGCAACAAGTCACAGAGCGCTGGCAAGGCCATCTCGGGGAGACCGAGATCCGTATCGATGTAACCAAATTGTTAGGGTTTCAGGCAGTGGCTATGTCAAGATGAACTCAGTGGCTCCGGATAGGAAGTATAGGTGGGGCCGAGTTTGGAATTAGGGTATGAACATATTTGGATAGAGGAAGTGGCTGAGGTTTTGGATCAATATCACTAAGCACTTGAGCAAGTAGACCATTAAGCAACACCTCATCCCCTTTTAATAGTATTGACTTTCCTATGGACTCAATGTGATCTTGGATCACTAAGATAGAAATGAAGAGTCTTGAGCTTTTTCCAATCCTTGTCCTTAGCACTTTGAGGGGTCCACATCTCTATTTCCTGCCATGCCAATCATTGAACATCCTGAAATATTTTTCTTGAATGGATATTAGTTCAATGAGCTATATGTTGTTATGAATTATCAAAACCACTCGGGGATTAGTTGCACTTTTAGCGAACGAGACAGAGATGGCTACGCCTATGAAGGGGGCAGGCAGCTAATGAAAGGGGAGGAGCACATCCCAATATTGAAGATCTCACTCCATGCCATTGTAGGCACCTCAGATCTAAGTCGTCGCCACCGCCAATGCCGAGAAGTGAGGTTGGATTGCTAGATGTGAGCGAGTAAAAGGAAGGGGTGGGACTACAGAATTTGCGCCATATCACGCCTGTAGATTTTTGTTTCCCGCCATGTCCCTTCCTACTCCACCATATACATCGTCCCCACTACTAGGGAAATTCTTATACACAGGAGCTCACTAGTAGCGCTTTTACAAAGGAAGTGCTGCTAATATGAGCATAGTAGTAGCGCTTAATTTGGAAAATGTGCTACTACTAAAACTAACAGACCGTTTCAGGCATGCTAAGGTTACTAGTAGCGCTCATTCGTAGAAAGCGCTACTACAATAGATCTTAGCAATAGCGCTTTTACCCTAACCAGCGCTACTGATAAATCCAGTCCCCTCCTAGTAAGCCCAAAGTTTAGTCCCACCTCGCTCCACGAACATAATTTTTACCATCTTAAATATGGTGCTTCTCAAACCATCACAACTACTTGGTTTTCATTGAACTCTATGTGTAGGATCTGTGGCCGCAATAGGAATCTTCGCCGGTTCTTAAACAAGCGAAGATTCCTATTGACAATTTAGATTCTAGACAAAAAGATCATTCATGACCAATGTATTTTTGAATTGTTTTTACATTCTTATCCTTATCAGTAGCGCGTTTTTACAGAGAGCACTACTGCTATTGATTTTAGCAGTAGCGCTTTTTACGCACAAGCGCTACCACTAAGGGCCCTTATCCAAACCAGCCCCCGCGCATCCTCTCACTCTCCCCCTCACACCCTCTCATCGCCTATGTCGCCTCCGTCACCGTCGTCGCCGTCCTCCTCCGTTGTCGCCATCCTCCTCCCCCCAAGGTCCCTCCCTCCTCCTCACACTCTCTCATTGCCTCTGTCGCCTCCATCACAGTGGCCGTCGTCATCGCCGTCGTCCTCCCTTCGTCCCTCCTCCTCCATCGTCGTCATCCTCCTGCCCCCAAGGTCCCTCCCTCCCTCCTCCTCCTCCTCCTCCTCCTCCTCCTCCTCCTCCTCCTCCTCCTCTCTCTCCGCGGCGCCCCCTCCTCCTCCTTCCTCTCTGGCGGCCCCCCCTCCTCCTCCCTCCTCCTTCCCGTCCTGCTCTCTCCTCCTCCCCCTCAAATTTGAATATGTAATTTGAATAGAATAAAATATGAAATTGAAAAGAATAGGTAAATGTTGGTATTTTGAATAGAATAGGAAACTTTAAGAAATTTGAATAAGTAATTTGAATAGAATAAAATATGAAATTGAAAAGAATAAGTAAATGTAGGTATTTAGAATAGAATAGGAAATTTTAAGAAAATTTGAATAAGTAATTTTGAATAGAATAAAATATATGAAATTGAAAAGAATAAGTAAATGTAGGTCTTTTGAATAGAATAGGAAATTTTTAGTAAATGTAGGTTTTTGTTTATATTTTGATTTAGGGTTTTCACTAAGTCCTAAGATGAGGATAATAATGTTTTTGTTTATATTTTGTTTTTGCAAAAATCAAGGAACCCCTGCATCATCCCCGTCGTCGTCCCCGTCACCGACCACCTCCGACCTCGAGGTGAGACCAGCCCAATCCCGATGTCGATGATGATGTAGATGTTTTGATAGTTGTAGTAGAGTAGTAGCTACATGAGTATCTGTGATCATTTTCATGGAATATGATGGAGATTTAGACATGTGATATGTAGTAATAGTGCTTGCCCAAGTGGCCTATGTTTTCAGGGTACACCTCACAGTGGCCTATGTTTTGCCGGAGTGTTGATTCATTTTCGTTCCGGTAAATTTCAGGCGCTCGGTATGTCCTATTTTAGCAAAGTTCATGCCGGATTTTTCCATGAATTTAAGCATGACCTGTGCTAGAATATGTAGGAAATATCGAGTGCCTCGGATTTGCTAGAAAGAGAATTAAACGACATTTCGACAGACCTAAAGTCAACCCGTTGCATATTGAGTAATAGTGATCTCTGTGTTGAGTTTCCTGGAAGTTGCCTTCGGTCGATTTTAAATTAATGTTTCAACTATGAACATAGGAAATGTCTGACGATGAAAAGGAATTCTGTATGTGCGAATACTGCAAAGACGAGCACGACCTGTGCGATAGGCCTCACCTAGTTGGTGGCAGGCGCTTCATTTTCAAGCTGGATGACACCTTCGAAGTGGATACAATAAGCCACAACGAGAAGTCTTTTTTCCTAATTAAGCATGACTTCTGCTTCTTTTGATTCAACTTATAATTTTAATTTTTTACCATTCTACTAGCGTATCCCCTGCCATGCAAGAATGTATGTCTTGGATAAGGTTGGTTTTAGTACTATGGAAACTATGGAGGTAAAAAGACTTAACTTGAGGACCGAGCATGGTTATACTTTTGCTGCAAAATTATACAATTCAGACACCTACACCCATTTTGAATGCAAAAAATAGAGAGCACTATGCAAGGCTTATGCATTTGAGCCTGATATGCTTATCACCTCTGATATTCGTTTGGAAGATGATATTGAAGGTAATATCGACATCTGGGTCGATGTGTAGACACCTCCAGTTCTACCATTATGTGAGTTTCTCAACCATATTTATGTCTTGGATATTGTTTATCCAAAAATAGTTGGCAACTAATTTATATTGACAACTTATTTCCATTCGAGCAAACATGTCCGACGCTTGGTAGACATGACCTACTACTGTTCCCGGGCTGAACTAAACTGCGAGGAGATAAGTCATTATGTTTCATAGCTTGAGGATCTTCATACTGTCAAGACAAATTGTTTTCCTGAACTTGAAAATCTTAGTACTCAAAACGTGCGACCAGTACTGTTCGTACTAAACTACGGTCACATCTATTTAGGAAAGATGGTAGGATTTTTACTATTTGTCCTTAGTGCATCTTTTGTATATATTATTTTTTAAGCTAAACTTCATTGCTAAGTATGCTACTACGATGTTCTTCAACAGGAACTCCCGATGATAGTTGTGCCTCAGTGGATCGAGGCTAAAGGTCGCATGACCATGGTTAGCTTACGGCCAAGACATCCTACATTGTACATGAGTGCATTCATGATTTCTAAAAGCGAGCAAGTCTTAATAGTCAAAAACTGGAGCAAAATTGTGAAGGATCGCAGAGAAGTACTAGGGTGCAGCAATCAGAAGCGCAACCCACAATTAGGAGACAGGTTCATCTGGATGCTCCAATATTATGAATCAGGAGTGCTACACAGGTTCTATGCTATTTTACCTGTGAGAGAGTAGCAGGAGTGATTAGCTAGCTAGAATGAGTTTGAAGATGATTATGTGCTACATTATGACTATGATGATTAAATAGCTAGTGTTGGTGGTAATGACTATGATGATTATTATTAGCTAGTGTTGGTGGTGATTAGATAGCTATCGTAGCTAGTGTTGGTGGTGATTAGCTAGCTAGAATGAGTTTGAAGATGATGGTGTGTGCTACACTATGACTATGATGATTAAATAGCTAGTGTTGGTCGTAAAGACTATGATGATGATTAAATAGCTTGTGTAGGCGGATTAGACTCAAGTGAAGGCAACATGTGGTGCACCACATGTTGCCTCCACTTGAACCTAATCCACCTTCCAGTTGAACCTAATCCACCTTAGTATATACAACAGTGTGTGAAATGAAGGTGGATTAGGAAATGAAGGTGGATTAGGTTCAAGTGGAGGCAACATGTGTTTCAAGTTGCATCCACTTGAACCTAATCCACCTTAATGAAAGTATTGTACATAAAACATATACAAATACAGCGAAAATAAGCTGCAATTAAAAAATAGAAAAACTAAGCAGTAGCGCTTTTCAGAAGAAACGCTACTGCTACTTACCTCTATCAGCAGCGCTTTTCCAACAAGAGCGCTACTGCTAACTAGGTGTATCAGTAGTGCTGGTAAACCAGCGCTACTGCTACCAGTTAGCTGTAGCGCCTTAGTGATAGCGCTGGTACAAGGCGCTACTAGTAGCTCTAAAACCAGCACTACTACTAGGATTTTCCCTAGTAGTGCCCCCCATGCGCTCACCTTAGTCCGGCTCAATGAAAACGACTAATTCAAGCTTTTTTGGTGAGCCTCGTTGATGAGTGATGTGAGTTTCGTGCATGCATAGACCAACAAGTCGAGTGAGCAGCTTGTTACCCACTGGCCTGTTTGGAATGAGTGTGAGGAACCAAACACGCTCCTATGTTCTCGACAATGTAGGATCGATTTGCCTTTTGCAAATTATTTCTTAATACTATTTAGACATAGAAAAAATGTTGCTAGTGGTGCCGCGACGACGACTCTAAGACCTTGTACAATGGGAGGTGCTTAGAGAGATGCTTAGAAAAATAAACCGGGTTTTTCTGAAGCACCGGTGCCTATTTCGATAGGAGAGACGCTTAGTTAAGCGTCTATCCTGTACAAATAAGCACCGGTGCTTAAGAAAAGCCTGGTTTATTTCTCTAAGTCGTGCTGGCACATCATCAAAGAAGACTTTTATCGTCTCTGTTTTGAGTTTCATGCAGGTAAGCTGGACCTTGAGAGCCTGAACATAGGGTTTATCACTCTTATCCCTAAAATCCAATCGCCAGAAATTGCTAACGACTATCGCTCAATAACTCTACTGAACTGTTGCCTCAAGATTCTGACCAAGCTGCTTGCAAACCATTTACAATGTGTCATTCTTAAGATCATCCACCGAAATCAATATGGATTCTTGAAAGGCCGATCGATCCAAGACTGTGTTGCATGGGCGTATGAGTTCATTCATCAGTGCCAAGCCTCGGGCGTGAGGTCGCGATCTTGAAGCTAGATTTCGCTAAAGCTTTCGACACGATCGAACATGCCCCGATGATGGATATTATGAAGTGCATGGGTTTTGATGATCGATGGCTTGGGTGGATTAAGTGCTTCTTTTCGACGGGCAAGTCCTCTGTCCTCCTCAATGGGACCCCGGGCAGACAATTTTTCTGCTTGCGTGGGGTGCGCCAAGGGGACCCGCTGTCTCATCTTATCTTCGTGCTCGCAGCTGATCTACTGCAAGCAGCCATCAATGACGCATACAGAGCGGGGGATATTCAGCTGCCCATCCCCGTCCATGAGGATGATTACCCCGTTATCGAGTACACCGACGATACAATCCTGGTAATGCCTTTTGACGACAACCAGGCCGAAACCATCAAGTCCATCCTGCAAGATTATGCATCGTCGGTTGGGCTGCGCATCAACTTTTAGAAATCAACTCTTATTACTGTCAACATGGCCGCGCATACTACCTCGCGTTTGGCGCAGGTTTTTGGTTGCTCCATCGGTTCCATGCCATTTACGTACATGGGGCTGCCCATGGGCATGACCAGGCCGTCTGTCGCAGACCTCATGCCACTGGTATCGTCTGTTGAGCGCAAACTCTCTATGACAGCCTCTCTTCTTGACCTGGGTTCAAAACTTACCCTGGTGAACTCGGTGATCACCTCCCTTGCGATTTAAGCGATGTGCTCCATCAGGTTGCCGTCGAAAATACTAGATCACCTGGACAAGCTGCGGCGTTATTGTCTCTGGGCCAAGAACACGGACGATGGCCTAAACACTGTCTCCATGGTGGCTTGGGGACTAGTTTGCAGGCCCAAACATAAAGAAGGGCTCGGGGTGCTTGACCTAAAGATTCAAAACCAGGGCTTGCTGCTTAAACAGCTGCACAAGTTCTATAACCGCATGGACATTCCGTGGGTTGAGCTTGTTTGGAACACATACTATGAGGGCTTAGTCCCGCATGCTTCGGACCCGTGCGGGTCGTTCTGGTGGAAAGATGTCATGAACCCGGCGCCAATCTACAGAGGTGTCATGTCTGTTGAAGTGGGCGATGGGCGCTCAACCTTGTTCTGGAAAGATGATTGGCATGGAGAGGTTCTGGCCGATAGCCACCCTCGTTTGTTCTCCTTCGCTAAACACGAAGACACCTCCGTCCGAGTGCTCCTGACATCGCCTACGCTCGGTCAAAATTTTCACTTACCACTGTCGATTCAAGCTAGAGAGGAGCTCGAGGATCTGCAAGCCACCCTGTCATCCTTGGAGCTGACAGAAGTGAGTGATGCTTGGCGTCCGGTCTGGGGATCGGAGGGGCTCGCCTCCAGCAAGTTCTATCTGCACTGTTTTCGGCACATGGAAGCGGATGAGGCGTTTACATGGATCTGGAAAGCAAAGTGCACCAACAAATGGAAGGTTTTTGCATGGCTGCTTCTTGTGGATATACTAAACACTCGCGGGCTGCTCAAGAGGAAGCACATGAAGCTAAGGGATGACGACTACACATGCCTGCTATGTCATCAACCACCCGAAGAAACAATGGAACATCTGTTCTTCCAGTGTGAATTCAGTAAATCATGTTGGGGGAAGCTAGGGATCACGTGGCCAATGCATGGCAATCGGGTGCAACTTTTGCATGCAGCTAAAAGTACGTGGGACGGGCCAATCTTCATGGATATCTTCATTGTAGCCTCTTGCAGCATTTGGAAGGAACGAAATAATAAACATTTCAGAAGTGTGGTGCCGACTGTCGATGGGTGGAGCCAGAGATTCAACTTGACTTTGGCATGATGAGACACAGAATCAAAGAGGCGCTGGTGCCTTTTGTTGATAAAGTGGTTGGCCTGATCTAATCTACTCCTCTATACCCTTGATGTATAGGATTTTTCTTACCCCTCCTGCCCCCATGTAACTTCTCTCTCATGTAATCTTGTGTGGTAAGATGTAATACAAAGTTAGTGGGGGGTTGCCCTCACTGTCCCAAGCTTCCAAAAAAACATCTTCCCTAAGCACCTCCCATTGTACAAGGCCTAACCCTCAGCCTCCTCCGCGTCAAGCAAGCGTGCTAACCGCTAGAACGGGTAGTACTTCGTGTATAAGATGGGCTAAACTCAATATTGTATTATACTAATAGTTTTGAATTTGATTTTTGTTTGAAAATTTTCACGTGATAAAATTCTGAAAAATCAGAGATTTCGCAGAAACCGGGTTTTCTAGCCGCTCCTGGAAAGAAAACAGCATGAAAAAAATGGTACCTATACGGTCAAAAGGACCCGGATCTACATCTGCATGTTCAAAGGAAACGGCTCACGATGTGTCAAAATGTTGGAAAAGCCCGGGCATTTTCCACATATTGGAGACACATTTTCGGGGGCATGATCACAATTTAGAGCAACTCTAAGGGGGCGACCCATTTTGTCCGTTTGGGTCATCCGGACATAAAAGTTGGCCCAACGGGACGATCCAAATGGACGTCCGTGTCCGCCTGCGGTCCGTCCCTAACCCAAACTTGACCCAAATCTGGGAACGAATGGGTACAAAGCGGACAGAAGCGGACGCCCACGTCGCTCGCTACCACCCGCTCGTGTTCGCCCTGGTCCTACCTACCAGCGACCGCGCAGAGCTGCGCTAGCATCTCTCGTCTCTCTCTCGTACAACTCTCTCTCGATCCCCTTCGTTGTCGCCGCTACGTCGGCCGATTCTGACTGGAACGAAGAGGCCCGGGGGCGCGATGGGGAGCGGAGGGGCGGCGCGGAGGGGCCTGGCGGCCGCGAGGGGAAGCAGAGAGGCACAACGGCCCTGCGCTGGAGTGGAGAGGCCTGGCGGCACCGGGGAGATATCCGCCGCCCGCCGCGCTCACTAGGAAGACCTCCGCAGCCGCAGCCCCGTCACGAGCTCCGGTCACCGTGGAGCAGGCGTCGGGAGTCGCTAGGAGGCGCGGCAGCCTGAAGGCGCGACCAGCAGCAGTACAAGCACATCGGGCGGAGCAGCTCGTCAGCGTTGCGTGGGGGCGGAGGAGGGTGGGGCGACGGGGGCGCGGAGGTCAGCGCCGCCGAGGTCAGGTCCGCGGCCTCCAACTACTACCCGTAAACTCAGTAAGCCACAGCCACCTCCCTCCCCGCTGCACTGCGTCGAGCGGCCTGTCTGGCCGCCTCCTCTCGCCGTGCGCCCTGCAGCTCGCCGCGGCCGCTCGCCCCGCCTGCCCGCCACGCCGCTTGCCCCGCCCACCACGTTAGCCTCGCAGCTCCCCGCGCGCGTCGCCACGTCCCGCGCCACCTCGTCCGCGCCCGCCGCGAGCCTGCTCGCCCAGCTCGCCGTCGAAGATGGCGCCCTCATGCCCGCTCTTGAAGACGAAGGAACCCACGTAGGATGCAATTCCTCCTCGTCCATCCACAGCAGTTGGAACAGCCGCCTCGAGTCCTCCACCGTGCGTGTCCGTTTTTGCATCTTGTGCATTGGGTTCATCCATCGACCGCGCGTGTCCGCTAGGCGGGTGGGCGATCCAAACGGACAAAATCTATATCCGTTTGGGTCTCCCCGTTGGAGTTGCTCTTACTCATCATTTTATCCAGTCAAAAAAGGCCGAGTCAGCGCTAGTGGGAGTGGATTGTGTGTTTACTGGTAAATGGAGTATGAGACCAGGTCTCATATAAAACAAGTGAGACCCGCCCTGATGGATGACACGTGACATTCACAAATCACAAAACATCTAATCTCTCCCCCCTGATTTCAGGTGGGGGTGGGGTAAATGCTTTGTGATTTGTGAATGCCACATGTCATCCAAGGTCTCACCTGCTAATCCGTGAGACCTGGTCTCATAGAATTTTTTTTCTTGCATGTTCTCTCTCTTCCTCGTTTCCTCATTGCTTGGCTTGTTGTGATTGAATCCGCATTGAATTGAGAAGGATTCTTCTAGTAAATGGAGTATGAGAAGTTGTTGCATGGAGTAAATGGTATATAGTACTCCTACGCTGAGGAGAAGGGCACGTACGGTACTGTGCGCACGCACGCACGCATTCGGTGTGCATTGCTGCTTTCGAAGGTCCAGTAAGACCAGGAAAAGAAGTTTGTGCCAGAGAGGGGGGGGGGGGGGGGGGGGGGCATGCGCCGGTAGTTAGTTGAAAAATTCTGGTCCAATGCCAGCAGTAATGGCAAATTGGCAACCATTGGAATGGATTGTCTCGAGGGCGTGCAAGGTGCTCCATGTCTGCGCCCATACCCAACAAGAGCATCTCCAACCGATTTGGTAAATTTGGTTATCTAAATCAGTCCGAGTATAATAGGAGGAAGAAAAAATTGAGATTTTTTTGGCTCCCCTGTACAAGATTATCTAAATCTCACTATGTATATTTTATTTTGCTTCTATCCCTCTTCGTATACCTTAAAAAACTCACTTCATAACAAGACAATTTAAACAATATTTATCATATCGCTCACAATTTCAATACATTTCAAATTCAAATATAAAGCCACAAAACATAGTTCATCCAAAGTAACGCATCATCACAAAACGAAAAAAGTTCATTTAAAACCCCGAACTTGTAAAGGTTGGGAGAAACTAATCTCCATGTCGAAATCCTGTTGATTGCACCCTGAACAATGCAATCCCAGTCTAAATTGAACCCTGTCATCATTTGAGGCATAAAACATTGAAGTGGCAAATGTCAACCGGGATTCATCTAGCTGGTGGGCCAGGGAGCGGCAATGTTGACCACGGGCGTGCACATGTAGCCCATTTGTCTTTTTTTTCCTGCTAATTCTTTTCCTGTTACATTGCTAAAATAAAGGGACCCATAAGGTGCTTTCAACTAACGACTAGCTCTTTCGGTTCAAACTGCACTAACCAATCAGGTTGCCTCACCTCTTATGAATATTTATTCATTTTTCTTATTTTCTTCTTTATTTTGTTCATGGAAGCTCCTTATACAAATTTTCTTTTATTTCCTTTTTATCATGATGAGCGAAAAAAATCATCTAACGAGCTAATTTACTTTACTCCAGTCCAAGTTACTCATCTTCAGTTTTTTTCATGCTGTGGATGGTTATATTTTGTGCAGAAAATTCACATCAACGTTTGTAAGATATATTTCTTTGTATTGAAGGTTTTCAAGGTATCTTATAAATCAGTATAAAAACATTCATAAGAAACTTAAATTTTGGTACATGAGAAAATGACCATACGAGGAGTGCAAAAATCATACAAGGATCTATTTTATGGCACGTTTCAGTACAAATTATTTTGCCAAGAATCTGTATTCTTAGAATCAATTTCTTAGTACAAATTTTCAAAGAACCTCACTTTAAACAAGAAGCAACATGAGCTGGTGTGATGCGTGAAACTTTTTTCAATTGTTTTTTTTTTCAAATTCACGAACCTTTAGACAAAACTCATGGACTTTCTCGAATCTGCAAATTTTTCTAAGTCCATGAATTCTGTTTCAATTTTAGGATTTTTTCCAAAATCCATGAACTTATTTCCAACTCCGTGGACTCTTCTTTTGAATATCTGCGGACTTCTTTTCAAATTCATTGAACTTTTTCTAAATCTGTGAATCTTTTTTTTAATTCATGAACTTATTTTTCTTTTGAAAAATCTGGTTCATGAGGTTCTTTTTTTCGTTTGATATTTCCTACTAAGATGGCCACCTATTTTTATATAGTTTCAAATAATTTGAGCATTCAATTTTTAAAAAAAATCACATGATTTGAAAAAAATGCAAATGTTAAAAATAGTTCGTCGATTTCAAAAAACATCACGGATTTATGAAATAAACAAAAAAAGAAAAGACAAAGAAAAAGAAAAGGCAAAGTAAGAAGAACACCCAAGCAATAAAAACAGAACCTGTCTAAACATAACAGTCTGTAATGGTCCGAACTGAAACCATACTTGTGTAACTCCAAACTTCTGAAAAAACTAGAAAAATGTAGGAAATTTGTATCTATAAATTGTGTAAAAATTTCAGATAAAGATCGCATTCCAGTAAAAAAATGTAAATTCAAATACTGGGCGCAAAATTTTCTATTTTTGCACAGAATCAATTCAACGATCATCTAAATCATCCCAAAGACTTCACTTACCACAAACACTAACTAAAAGATAAAATACAATCACTAGAGTAGCAATAATCATATTTGCACACAATAACAGAAATATTAACTATTGGGTGGTCTCCCAGCAAGCTCTTTCTTTATAGCCACTAGACCATAATGGCACGCGTTGCCGCACCTGTTCATTTGTGTGCTAGAATGATAGAAATTTATGCCAATATATGGTAGTAAGGCATGTGTTGTTATCCCGTCAAAATAAAGGCATGTGTTGTTACTCCTGACCATTTTCATTTTGAAATAGTGATATAGATAATTTCAAAAGGTGTGTGGTGACACTTGTAATAAAATATGAACAACTGCATATATAGTGAAGATATGCATTCAATGGTGTGTGTGATAACTGGTTGTAACGGGTTATGAGCGGAGCATGCCCATCATTGTTTAGTAGAGGCTTAGTGAAACTAAAGCATATAAATAAATAAAATTGACAACAAAATTAGTATAGGTCCAACTAAAGGTTGTCTATACCAGAAGATGTGGGCATCATATAAGAGAGATAGAGAGAGAGTGATTAGGCCCCATACTCTTATTGAAAAAGCCCGTGTTCTTCATGATTTCCAGAACTCCAAGTCTCCTATACCTCAAAAGACCTATGTCAAGCATAAGGGCACCCCAAGAAACACTGTAAAACACAACAATCAAATTGCTTACTATGAACAATCAAAGATAATAGATATGTAAAAGCTGATAGCAATTAGCAGACCGGTCAATGCTAACTATTATTGTTATTTTTTCATATATGTGGGGTGAACCTTCGCGTCATAAACTAAAAGACTAACTATTGAGAAAATGCAGTAATAATCAAAGAAGAGATGTCAATACAGAAATCAACCTTTAGTGCCTTTGGATGGATTCCCTTGTAGTCTCTTCTCAAGAACAAAACCTAGGATAAATTAGTACTTGATCATGCCAAAAATAAAGGATGGGAAGGAGGTGGGAGGGGCAGCCAAAATGGGACTCGCTAGCATCAACCTCGGAGACGTATGGGTTGGATAAGCAAAGAAGACAAGAGATCATGAGAAGAATAAGGTGGAACCGTGGAAGTGGAAGTCAAGCGGAAGGTGTCAGTATCTGCGTCCTCCAATCCAGTTTATAGGCCAAGAATTAGTGTTGGAGGAGCTCCGAGGGGCCCACAAGCCCTCAGAGCGCCCCCTAGGGCACGCCCCTGAGGCTTGTGGCCGTCTCGGGACTCCTTTGACTTCATCTCCAGGTCCTATGTGTGTGCTCTGGTCCAAGAAAAATCATCGCGAAAGTTTTATTCCGTTTGGACTCCGTTTGATATTGCTTTTCTATAAAACTCAAAAACAAGGAAAAAAACAGAAACTGGCACTTGGCACTAGGTTAATAGATTAGTCACAAAAATAATATAAGATATCATATTAATGCATATAAAACATCCAAAACAGATAATATAATAGCATGGGACAATCAAAAAATATAGATACATTAGAGACGTATCACACCGCTGAAAGGAGCTTCTTGAGGTCCAATCTTGCGTGACATCTCATCCATGCATCGCCGACGCTGAAAGGAGCTTTTCGAGATCCTTTTTACGCGACAATTTTTGATTCAGATGCAAGTGGGAAGGGACGTGTGGTACATTTGCAAGGTTATGAAGGCGGATGTAGGAGGAGTACAGACGGCGATGGATGTAGCAACCCGACCTCAGACGGTCAAGCCTCTATGTATCCGTGCCATCCCTGGATAAGTATGCTGGCACACACAATACATCATGTATATATCAAAGTGCAATCATATGTATGAATAACATAAAGCGGATATATACCTTATAAATCTCGACGGAAGCAATGAATCGGGTGTGGAGTCCCATCAACGCCATTGGCAAGTTGAATGTAGACCGTAACCCCGTACCGTATTGTTACTCGTTGGAGGAAAGTATCTGCAACATGATACGTTGCAGCCGTGTAGGTCAGTACATTGAATGTACCGGCAAGATCACAACATGAAAAAACAGGTGATAAAACTATACTATATGCAATGTGGCTTTGTGGCTCTGTCTCTGAGTTTTGTTTTGCATAAAAGCTGGTTTTATTTTCCCTACATCAAAAGAATAACTGGAGTCTGTACTACAAAATTTTCTATCATGACATGGTTCCGCCAACCGATGTCTCGTAGCCTAAATCATCATAAGTTTCCCATAATTAAGTTTTCGATCCGGTGTTGAGATTTCTAAGATAGATACAAGTCCAAATGCTCAAATTGTCCGTAACCGGGGACACAGCTAATCGATTAGGTTTTAACCCTCTATAGAGGTTTGTATACTTTACACGCAAGATTCGATCCCTCTTTATATGTTCTCGCACTTCAGGGTGTTTGAGAACAAGACGATCGAAACATGGTCTTCCGAAGAGTTCCACCGACCACTGTCCGGTGCTAATCCAATCCCACCGTAGTTCTACATATGCTAGCACTGTCCCAGCCAGAGTCACAACTAAGGTCAACCAAGCCAGAGCCCATAGTGACTTGCGGTTGCACAGGTAAGCTTCCGGACATGAAGTATTCTTTCGTCTCTTTAAGTCTGGGTGAAGCTTTCCACAAGATGTCATGGCGCTTCTCCATGCATCCCGGCCATCCACTGGTTTCTCCAGGGTGCCCGTCAACCGTCCTTCACCCAGTAGTGTGTATTGAATTCTTGTCTCGAGTCTTGAAGTCTTGAGGCCTTGAAGATGCAGTCCTTGCAGATGCCATCATGAAATTGTCGTCATTGATGTAGAGTCCTCCATTCTCACACCACTCCTGAATCTCTCATACCAAACCCCGTCCACGATAGCGTGGCATTAAAATAAATAACGTCTCGGGCTTGGTAACATGGAGATGGGTTCCTACCTCATGCATTCTACTCAACTACAAGATTCAATAACACTACTGGAGGGATTGTTGAAAGAGTGCTACTGCATGCAAATAAAACATAGGTATGAAAAACATGGTCAAAGTGAACTTGGCTGGTCATTTGGTGAAGATATTATTGCTCTCAAAAATTTGACAAACTAGTCGTCACTCTCCGATGAAATCTATACAAGCAATCATAGTATTCACATAAGCAATCATTCTAGCACTCAATCATAACAATCAAAATAACAACAAAATCGAAATAGGATCGAAAGTAGAAACCAAATAAAACTCCAAATCACTCAAATACACTTATAAGGCTAATCTAAATAATTATTCACTAAGTAACATAAAGTATTTTTCCTATAATAAAATTCTAACAAAACAATAAAATAACTCTATTTCTATTGCTAGCAACTAGTCATGCAACAAACAACACCTAGAACCTCAAGAATACTAAGTCTAATAAATCCTAGAAATTACCTACTAAAAATAGAATAAATAACACACTGGCGAAAACTAGCAAAAGTAACTAATTAATAATAATTAAACTACAAACAATACTAAAAACAGAGTAAACAGTACTATTTACAATAAAAAGCTAATCTAACTAACTCACTAACATGCAAACTAAACACTACTGCGTAGCTAGTCTAATAAGTAACCAGTAGCAAAAAGAATCAGTCATAAATAATATTCCTAACTCAAAATAGCTCAAATCTAGTGATTTGAGAAAATTCATACAAACACAAATTTAAACCGCTCAAATATGAAATCCAATTATACTAACAGAAACTTAGTAAATTTGTGATTCAACGCAGTTGGAATCACTCAAAAATACCTCGTAGATAATTAACTATGGATTTTACAAGATTGAAACTATTCTGTTTTAAAAACAGAACGAAAAAAATGAACAGTAGGTCAGGATTTACTGTAGCAGTTCCCGTGATGGGGTTCTGGTGGAGCTCCGGCGACGTCCTCCGGTGGCCCTCTGGCGTCGGGGAAGGGACGGTTGGGGGCGGCAGAGCTCTACGGAGAGAGTGGTGGGTCGGTGGGTGGCGGGGATGGCCGGAGGTGCCGGGGCGGGGCGGAAATGGCGGTGGTGGTCCGGCGAACTCCGGCGAGGTGGCACGGTAGCGTGGGGCAAGGAGAGGTGGCTCTAGGGGCGGGAATGGGTGCGGGAGGTGGCCATTTGTAGGGGGTGGGAGGTCGGTTTGGAGGAGGGAGCAAGGGATTTCGCGAATCCCGCGATCTCCGGCGATGGCCGGCGCGGCAGTGCTCGGGAACGAAATCCCGTTCGGGAGGAAGGAGATGATCTGGCGCGATTGGGCCGGATTTGGCCAAAAAAATACCTTTCCTTTCTGAAAAGATTCCGCGAAGAAAAATCATTTTACAAAATAAAATAAAAATAAAATATAGGAGTATTATATATAAAAATTATCAGAAAATTAAGCCCAATTTAATGGGATACTTTCCAGGGGAAAATAAAACACTTTTTAAAAAAAATCATTTTTTATAAAAAATCAAAGAAAAATCCAAATGACTTGCAAAACTCAAAGGAAAAGTTATTCCGACATTTTTGGGGTGTCATGTTACTCCCTCTCAACACTTTTGTTTCAAGTGTTCTTTGTGAGAAAAGTTTTTGAATAAAATTCAAATGCCACTTTGAGTTAAAAACAAAATTTAAATGACAAATTCAAAATGAAATTTTTCTTTACTTCCCACTCTCTTTCATTGAAGAAATCATGATGATCATTGAGTGGCATGAAGTTTGAAATATTTCCAATTCAAATATTTTCAAACAGAAACATTTTTTTGGAAAGTTCTTTTATTCCCTCTCAACAAAACTTCAAAAGTTTAAAATCCCAATCAATTTCACTCAACAATCAATCAAACAATCATATATTTTAATTATTATAACATTCCAAAATTTAAAATTTTGGGATGTTACAGACTACCACACTTAAAATGAATCTCGTCCTCGGGATTCGAAGAGGCTAGCAAGAAAAGGTTAGGGGTTGGGGGTCTTCTAGCAAATCTTTTGGCCGGAAAGGACAGGGGTGCTACCACACTTAAAAAGCAAGGTTACAGTTCCAATAAACTCAGATACTTCCTCTGGAGTGTCGACAATATCTGTCTCTTCACATTTCTTACAATAGCTCCTTCATTAACGCTCTTCTGTCAGAAGCATAGGGTTTTCCTCAAAATCTTGGGTCGCTTCGTCAAAGATGAAGTTCGTCTGAGACTGGATCTTCTTAGCTGATAGGTTTGCGTCCATTCTAGACAACTATCAAAATACTCATGGTGGTCTACCATTAATGGTTTCTGAGAAAAAGGGCCTTGGCTTCATTCTCACCGTATAATCTACGATTGGCAACAGCTGCCATGTACATGGGTTTATCATCATACCATTCTAAGGCTTAAGCAAGGCTTCAACGAGCGTCGTCACTTTACTATGGGTAAGTCTCTCTGATTTACCATTCCAAATATCAAGAGCAAATGACAAGAGTAAGTCGGTATGGTGATCAATCCATTCCGCACCCAGATCATTACCATGTATAAGGTTTAGCGAATCTCGTATTTCTAACACTCGGGCATCCTCACAAGCTTTGTAGAAATTTCTCTTGTCCTCAAACTGGGTTCGGGTAAATCCATTGATTCTGCAAGCTGAACAAAACGTCTATCGTTCTTCACAATCTTGGGGTTTACGTAACATCCTATGTAACATCTGCTGATCAAATCACAGCTTCTTCCAGAATTCTTCCTTCAACAAGATTGTGCTTGTGCCTTGGTCAAATCCTAGGCATGTGGGTTATGGGTCCACTTCAGCACTTGCATAGTGTTAACTCATCCGTGGAGTTACAGTTGTTCCATATTCCAACATTACACCTCCTTTAAATCCAATAGTACTTCATTTCATCATACTCTTGGGGTAACCATCATAATCAAACTCCAACTTATTTCGTCCGGTTCCTTTCTATGGACCGTCATGAAAAACACCTTTCTTTCTTCATTGATCTTGTGGCTTTACGGAGTACTACCACACTTAAAATGAAATGCACTAGTTCATCCATAAATCATATTATTTTCATATCAAATCTTTTATTACATCCTTAACCATTTCTCAAAACTCCAATCTCAAAAGTACTTTTTTACAAATGCTGCCATCCACATAGTTTGGTATGGTCAAGCATTACTTCCAACTTTATTCATTGTTCCTCCTTGAGGATTCTTCAGTCCCACTAGAATTGTATGACATGCTCCTTGAAATCTTCCATCTTTTGCTTCATCATGGTGGACATGAGCTTCATCTCCATCATTTCTTCATGCACTTCTCTTAGGTATTCCTGAGTATAACGGAGTCTTGCTTCAAGTATTTCTCCAATCTGCCATATGGCTTCCATGGATGCTTCACGAACAGCGTCAAACAAAGTTGCTTGTGGTACACGTGAGATGAAAAAGTACTGCCCCATCATATTTGGGAAAACTCCTTTCATACGGTGGAGCTGTACCTCCACATACCAAAGTCCACTCCCTTTTTCATGAAGGGATAACCTTTGTAGACTGCATCTCCTTCAACCTGAATATGCTTCATCATGGCCTTCAGGATTTTCGGGTAATCATGATCACTTGTCAGGGTCATGATCGTCTCCGGGCCCTTGAGGAAAGACTCATAAAGGGTCGTCATCTGCAGTTGTAAAATAAAAATGGTACTCAGAATAAGGTACATATCTCCTTGGGTAAACATTCATATCATCCAAACAAACTTCAAGCTCAATTTCCAACATCCAGTTTATGCATCACAAGTCATTTTCTTCCATGTTCACCCAGAATATTTATTTCCAAGATAAAACATAACAACTCCTTAAAGCCTTTCAGCATATGACATATCAACTTTATTGAGTCATGAATTATTATAATCTCTGAGTAATCTATTACGTAACTCAACCTCGCATTCTCATGAAAAAGTGTTTTCCATACTACCCTTATTACTGATATCAACATCTCCACTACTCAGCTCCAGCTTTCTCATGATCTGAACATTCCCTAACAAAATGTCCTGCTTCCTTGCAACAAAAACAAATAACTTCCGACATGTCTCGGGGCTTCTTGGTCATGGTGTCAGCTCCTTGCGTTCCTTGCTTTCTTTCGAGACAATCATTGGCATAATGTCCGACATCCTTACATTCAAAACAGGTAATATGACTCCTGTCCCTCTTTGCAGAAATTGGGTTGTTCTGAGGGTGTCTTTGTTTTCTCTTCCTGGTTTTCTTTGTTCTGATCAAACCTTCTATTCCCTGTGGATCAAACTCCACTGCTTCTGTCGGGAAGTATCCCAGATACTCTTTTCTTTCCTTGGTGCAATACTGTGAAAAATGTCCTTCTCCACATGAATAACAGGCATTGGAGTAAAATCTGTTGAGGCTTTCTCCATCAGGGTCTTCAACACCTTCCTTAATCACAGGTTCTTTCTTAACTTCTCGGAGGGCTTCTTTCATTCCTTCTTCCTGCTTCTGAATAGTTTTTTGCACCGTGGGGTAAATGTGACACTGAGCTGGGTAGTGGGTGATTCCTTCACACAAGAAACAAGTCACCTGACTAGTTGGGCATTCCTCAGCTGGGTGATTTTCCTTGCAATGAGGGCATCCATCCTTGTGCTCTTCCTGGGTATGTCCTATTTCTACGCAAATCTTGTAGGCACAAGGTTTATTTCTTGGTGTATCATGGTGCTTCCGGATAAGACGAGATCTTGTCAGAGTCTTCTTGAATTCTTCCCAAGTCCTTGCTCCATTCCATCCCTATATGGCTTGATGCATCTGCCACCATGTTGCAGCACTTCCTTCAAAGTACTGAAGAGCGTACGATACTTCATTCTTCCTTGAAACCAAATTGCTCCCGAAGTGATTCTCCATGTTCTGAATCCATAGCTCTGCCTCCGGCTGAGTCTTCGGTCCAAAGAATACCAGTCCAACTTCATTCATCATCTATGGGGTACAAAAGTTTTGGGATGAGATATGAGAGAGGCGGGTAGGTATACGCACAATACAAACAATAGTTTTGAAGAAACGGGTTTTACTTTGTGGCTGTCGGAAAACATCAAACAAATGACAGCTCACAAATCATCGCATCTAACATAAGTGTATAGGGATAATTGATTTTATGCCCCTAGTTGGGTCACACTCGGCAGGTTTACCCCTAGTTTCCGAAAACATTTGTTCCTGCCCAAACCACTCTGCTCCTCTTATGCTTTTGCCCTTTGACCGTTTGACCATCACTTTCAAAACTTCATAAAAAATTCATACTAACTCAGAAAAATTCAAATAAGATATCAAAATGTTCAGAAAAGCATCACCTATATGTGCATGTCATTTGCATTCATGAAAAAAGTGTTGGTCACTCCCCATCTTAGTTTTAGCTCATATGACCTTAGCATGAATAGTAAAATCTAAAAAAATCTAAAAAATCTAAAAAAAATTGGTGGCAAACTTTGACCAATGTTTTGAGTGATTGCCAAGTTTCATAAGGAAATGACATTCGTGGAAGTCGTGGCAAAAAAACAAAAAACAATGCTCCAAAATTTCATTTTTTCCCACGACTTCCACGAATGTCATTCCATTATGAAACCTAGCAAGCACTGAAAACATTGGTCAAAGTTTGCGACCAATTTTTTTTAGAATTTTTAGAATTTTTTTAGATTTTACTATTCATGCTAAGGCCATATGAGCTAAAACTAAGATGGGGATTGGCCAACACTTTTTTCATGAATGCAAATGACATGCACATATAGGTGGTGTTTTTCTGAACATTTTGATATCTTATTTGAATTTTTTTGAGTTAGTATGAATTTTTTATGAAGTTTTCAAAGTGATGGTCAAACGGTCAAAGGGCGAAAGCATAAGAGGAGCAAAGTGGTTTGGGCAGGAACAAGTGTTTTCGGAAACTAGGGGTAAACCCGCCGGGTGGGACACAACTAAGGGCACCAAATTAATTATCCCAAGTGTATAACAGGGGTTTGGTCCTCTAAAGGTCAAATAATTCTTCACATTCTTCAAGTCTTCAGAGTCTTCAAGTGTGGTAGCTTCAACTCTTATAATGCATGGTGAAATCCTCTTTACTATGAAGAGGCCTTCAGTTATCCGATATCTTGTCCTTCTTGGAGCGGCTTCAGTTGATTCTTCGTGTGGTCAAAAAGGAAAAAATGGTATATTCTAACTATTTGAGGTAAGAGGGACTATTTGATAAAATCAGAAAAGATGAGAAGTAAGGGCCTTTTTGAAAACAAAGTTTTAGAGATATCATGTCCTAGGGGCTTTCCGATTTCTAGGGTCACGTCCTACAGTCAACATGTGCTCTGATACCATATCTGTAGCAACCCGACCTTACACGGTCAAGCCTCTGTGTATCCGTGCCATCCCTGGATCAGTATGCTAGCACACACAATACATCAATGTATATATCAAAGTGCAATCACATGTATGAATAACGTAAAGCGGATATATACCTTATAAATCTCAGCGGAAACAATGAATCGGGTGTGGAGTCCAATCAATGCCATCGGCAAGTTGAGTGTAGACCGTAACCCCGTACCATACTCTTACTCGTCGAAAGAAAGTATCTGCAACATGATACGTTGCAGCCGTGTAGGTCAGTACATTGAATGTACCGACAAGATCACAACATGAGAAAACAGGTGATAAAACTATATTATATGCAATATGGCTTTGTGGCTCTGTGTCTAAGTTTTGTTTTGCATAAAAGCTGGTTTTATTTTCCTTACATCAAAGGAATAACTAGAGTCTGTACTACAGAATTTTCTATCATGACATGGTTCCGCCAACCGATGTCTCATAGCCTAAATCATCATAAGTTGCCCATAATTAAGTTTTCGATCCGGTGTTGAGATTTCCGAGATAGATCCAAGTCCAGATGCTCAAATTGTCCGTAACCGGGGACACGGCTAATCGATTAGGTTTTAACCCTCTGTAGAGGTTTGTACACTTTACCCGCAAGATTCGATCCCTCTTTATACGCTCTCGCACTTCAGGGTGTTTGAGAACAAGACGACCGAAACATGGTCTTCCAAAGAGTTCCCCTGACCACTGTCCGGTGCTCATCCAATCCTACCGTAGTTCTACATCTGCTAGCACTGTCCCAGACAGAGTCACAACTAAGGTCAACCAAGCCAGAGCCCATAGCGACTTGTGGTTGCACAGGTAAGCTTCCGGGCATGAAGTATTCTTCCATCTCTTTGAGTCTGGGTGAAGCTTTCCGCTATCATGGCACTTCTCCATGCATCCCGGCCATCCACTGGTTTCTCCAGGGTGCCCGTCAACCGTCCTTCACCGAGTAGTGTGTATTGAATTCTTGTCTCGAGTCTTGAAGTCTTGAGGCCTTGAAGATGCAGTCCTTGCAGATGCCATCATGAAATTGTCGTCATTGACGTAGAGTCCTCCATTCTCACACCACTCCCGAATCTCTCATACCAAACCCTGTCTATGATAGCGTATCATTGAAATAAATAACGTCACGGGCTTGGTAACAAGGAGATGGGTTCCTACCTCATGCATTCTACTCATCTACAAGATTCAATAACACTACTGGAGGGATTGTTGAAAGAGTGCTACTGCATGCAAATAAAACATAGGTATGAAAAACATGGTCAAAGTGAACTTGCCTAGTCATTTGATGAAGATATTATTGCTCTCAAAAACTTGATAAACTAATCGTCGCTCTCTGATGAAATCTATACAAGCAAGCATAGTATTCACATAAGCAATCATTCTAGCACTCAATCATAACAATCAAAATAACAACGAAACCGAAATAGGATCAAAGGTAAAAACCAAATGAAACTCCAAATCACTCAAATAAACTTATAGGGCTAATCTACACCACAAGAACTCTACTTAACAACAAGTAAAAAGCCTAAAACAAAAAAATACTTAACACAAGGTAAAAATAATTATTCACTAAGTAACATA
Organism: Triticum aestivum; assembly: GCF_018294505.1. Lineage (NCBI taxonomy): Eukaryota > Viridiplantae > Streptophyta > Magnoliopsida > Poales > Poaceae > Triticum > Triticum aestivum. The sequence goes on from NC_057801.1 coordinate 451,525,201, forward strand.
AAGTATTTTTCCTATAATAAAATTTTAACAAAACAATAAATAACTCTATTTCTATTGCTAGCAACTAGTCATGCAACAAACAACACCTAGAACCTCAAGAATACTAAGTCTAATAATCCTAGAAATTACCTACTATTAAAAAATAGAATAAATGACACACTAGCGAAAACTAGCAAAAGTAACTAGTTAAAACTAATTAATAATAATTAAACTACAAACAGTACTAAAAGCAGAGTAAACAGTACTGTTTACAATAAAAAGCTAATCTAACTAACTCACTAACATGCAAACTAAACACTACTGCGTACCTAGTCTGATAAGTAACTAGTAGCAAAAAGAATCAGTCAAAAATAATATTCCTAACTCAAAATAGCTCAAATCTAGTGATTTGAGAAAATTCATACAAACATAAATTTAAACCGCTCAAATATGAAATCCAATTATACTAACAGATACTTCATAAAATTTGTGATCCAACGCAGTTGGAATCACTCAAAAATACCTCATAGATAATTAACTATGGATTTTACAAGATTGAAACTATTCTGTTTTAAAAACAGAACGAAAAAAATGAACTGTAGGTCGGGATTTACTGTAGCAGTTCCCGTGATGGGGTTCTGGTGGAGCTCCGGCGACGTCCTCCGGTGGCCCTCCGGCGTCGGGGAAGGGACGGTCGGGGGCGGCAGAGCTGGACGGAGCGAGTGGTGGGGTCGGTGGGTGGCAGGGATGGCCGGAGGTGGCGGGGCGGGGCGGAAATGGCGGCGGTGGTCCGGCGAACTCCGGCAAGGGATTTCGCGAATCCCACGATCACCGGCGATGGCCGGCGCGGCTGTGCTCGGGAACGAGATCCCGTTCGGGAGGAAGGAGATGATCTGGCGTGATCGGGCCGGATTTGGCCCAAAAAAATAACTTTCCTTTTTGAAACGATTCCACGAAGAAAAATCATTTTACAAAATAAAATAAAAACAAAATATAGGAGTATTATATATCAAAATGGTCAGAAAAATAAGCCCAATTTAATGGGACACTTTCCAGGGGAAAATAAAACACTTTTTGAAAAATCATTTAAAAAAAATCAAAGAAAAATCCAAATGACTTTCAAAACTCAAAGTAAAAAATATTCCAACATTTTTGGGGTGTCATGTTACTCCCTCTCAACACTTTTGTTTAAAGTGTTCTTTGTCAGAAAAGTTTTTGAATAAAATTCAAATGCCACTTTGAGTTAAAAACAAAATTTAAATGACAAATTCAAAATGAAATTTTTCTTTACTTCCCACTCTCTTTCATTGAAGAAATCATGAGGATCATTGAGTGGCATGAAGTTTGAAATATTTCCAATTCAAATATTTTCAAACAGAAACATTTTTTGGAAATTCCTTTTATTCCCTCTCAACAAAACTTCAAAAGTTTAAAATTCCAATCAATTTCACTCAACAATCAATCAAACAATCATATATTTTAATTATTATAACATTCCATAATTTAGAATTTTGGGGTGTTACAATGGACGTTGCCGGGGAGGCCGACCACCGCAGCTGCCATGGTGGACGCTGCATGATGGGAAGTTAAAAACAGTAAAGAAGGGGCCTATGGAGGAAGCATGCATGGAGAGTAGAGGGTACCGACGCGGAGATAGACGTGTGGCAGAAAGTCGGTGACGGGATGGTGGACCACGATGGCGCATCACGGACGAAGGAACGATCGTGCATCCTGGACCGAGGAACATAAAATGAAGAGGTCGAGGGGAGGGATAGCATTGTGAACACACATGATAACCTGGCATGTGCGAATGGGAAGTGTTTCAACTGGACCTGGGCCTTTGATGGCCCAAATACGGAGAGGGGCAGGATCTCGCTCTATAGAGCAGCGCCACGAGACGTTGCATGGAGCGCAGACGACCTGGGGACAACTGGTACGTTCAAGTGATCCGACGGCTGGGAGGCTGAAAACACCATGGAGGCTCGATGGTATCTATGTTATACTATTTCTCAATAAAAATAGGCTTGAGATTTCAATGATGCTCACATAAATGATGAAAATTAAGGCACAAAGAAAGCATCATATAACATGGAACAAAAAAATTTAAGTCTAACCCTCTCCCTATGCATAGGAATTTTATAGAAAAACAAATTATCAAGACAAGAAATATCTAGCATATGCAAATAGTAAGAATGGAGCATTAATAATTTTAACACAAAGAGATGTAAATTAGTGACATGAGGATTTTTATAACCATATTTGCCTCTCTCAAAATAATTACATGTATGATCATAATAAAATTCAACAATATATCTATCACAGAAGATATTCTTTACATGACCCACATGTCTACGGATTTTATAATATTCCAAGATAGTGGTATTAACATCAATTAAAGTCATGACATCCCAAACCCACTTCTATAAAAAATCATAAGGCTAAACACTCTCCGAATATGTGGGAGTCTTTTTACCTAATGTTGACACTCTTCCAAACCTACTTTCAATAGTCTTAGCAATTTTATTATCAATAGTAGATTGACTATGAGACTCAAATGAATTTTCAAGATTGAAAGAAGCATTACAATTACCACCCCAATCATGATCATTAGCACCATTGACATTCATAGAATTAATACTAACATAATTACAATCATGCTTTTCATTTAGTACATGTATCCCAATAGCATTTTCTTATATCACTTCTTCATTATTAGTTGTTGGTTTACAGAATGAAGCAAATTTGAAAAGATTAGCAAGCAGATGAGGATCCATAGCCAATTTATTTTCCCTTTTCTTTTCTGCTATTGTGTGTTAATGATAAGAATACCACAACTAGGAAAGAAATAAAACAAGCAAATGAGGTGTGTGTCTATGTGTGCGTGCGTACCTTGCTTTGTTTGACGAAGTCTCCCTGGCAACAGCGCCAAAAATTCTTCTTGCTACTTGTGATAGACATTGGGATTTCCCTGAAGAGGAAGGGTGAAAGGATCGATATGGTTGACTAGAGGGGGGGGGGTGAATAGGCAACTACAAATTTTTAGATTTTCTTCACAAATTAGGTTTAGCAACAAATAGGTTGTCTAGATGTGCAACTAGGTGAGCAACCTATATGATGCTAACAACAAGTACAACAAGTACAAGCAAAGGATACAACACAAGTAAAGCTTGCACAAAATAAAGGTAAGAGATAACCACAAGTGGCGCCGGTGAAGACGAGGATGTGTTACCAAAGTTCCTTCCCTTTGAGTGGAAGTACGTCTCCGTTGGAGCGGTGTGGAGGCACAATGCTCCCCAACAAGCCACTAGGGCCACCGTATTCTCCTCACGTCCTCACACAATGCGAGGTGCTGTGATTCCACTAGTGGTGCCCTTGAAGGCGGCGACTGAACCTTTACAAACAAGGTTGGGGCAATCTGCACAACTTAATTGGAGGCTCCCAACAACACCACGAAGCTTCACCACAATGGAATGTAGCTCCGAGGTGACCTCAACTGTCTAGGGTGCTCAAACACCCAAGAGTAACAAGATCCACGAGGGATTAGTGGGGGGGGATGAAATTTCTCTTGGTGGAAGTGTAGACCGGGGCCTTCTCGACCAATCCCTAGAAAATCAACAAGTTTGATTGGCTAAGGAGAGAGATCTAGCGAAAATGAGCTTTGGAGCAACAATGAAGTTTGGGGGAGGAAGAGGTAGATCTTCTTGAGGAAGAAGACCCCCTTTTATTGTGGGGGAGAAATCCAACCATTATGCACCTCCAGCCTGCAAGCAAGTGGTACTACTGCTCTGGGAGCAGTACTATCGCTCCTTGTAGGATGCATAGGAGATTAGAAGAGCAGGGGAGAAAACAGAGGAATGGGCAGTGGTAGCCACAGTACTAGAGGCGGTACTACCGCCTATTTTCGAGGGACGAACAGGTAGCATGGTAGAGACCCTAAGGCACTACCGTAAAACCCGACACGAAAAATCGTGGCCCCAACCACGAGTGGTAGTACAAGCGGGAGCAGCAGTGGTACTACCGCCTATAAGCGGTACTACCGCTTGCAACTCTCCACCCCTTATTTGGCACAAACGAAGGACAACTCCAATAAAGCGGAAAGAGGCGATGGGTCCAATATGAGTCTATACATGTTGATTCCACCCGAACCTTTTTGAAGCGGACCCCCTCTTGATAGTACGGTTTTCTCTACGACTCAAATCCACCAGAAAAGAAACAAATGAAAGAAAATCGTCTTCACTTGAAACTCCGAGGGGCACGAATCGTCTTGTGCCATATGCTTGATAGTCTGAAAAGCTCAATGCACACGATTGATCCGCAAACACATTGTCATCAATCACCAAAACCACTTAGGGAGAAATATGCCCTAACAATCTCCCCCTTTTTGGTGGACTGATGACAACACGGAATTTGCACAAAGGATATAGTAAAAGAGGTGTGCAGACCCACAATCTACAAAATATAGACATGCTCCCCCTAGATGTGTGCACTATTTTAGGTGTGCTTTGGAATGCAAAGCACACACATATAGGATCCACACTCACCCTATATTTTATAGACCGAGCATTACTTGCACAAACTTAATAAGATGAAAGCATGCAAGTACAAATGTGAGCATATGGATAAGAGCATAGGCATAAGATACATCTCACAAGCAATTAATAACATAAAGTACTTGACATAAATAGATAGAGATAGGATAGCTCATATGTCTCACACCATATGGTCTCGAACACACAGAACAACCACAAACCAAAGCAAACGAAGGAGTTCGAGCGAGGAAAGCAACGGCAAACAAGAGAAACACACTCGACTCACGACACACTGCAAATCCCTAAACTCTCTCCCCCTTTGGCATCGAGACACCAAAGGGCGGAGAGTACACCTAAGAATGAAGGTGGTAGCAACACTCCAAGACATCACCAATCGTGCTCCTCCTCCTCAGACTCCTCTGCAGCAGGTGTAGGTCCCCAAGGGCCCTCATTAGAATTAGTCCATGGGCAGTGCACTCTGACCCAAGACTCCTCATCAGTGATCTTGTCCTCTAAACCATCAGAAACTGTGAGGCCCACCTACCTCATAATGGCCTTGTCACGACATCGTGCCTTCTTTGCAGCCACGTGAGCGTTGTACTATCCCTTGACATGTAGGCAAAACAACTTCTTCATCTTCTACTTGAGCTTCTTAGCCCAAGAGGGCTCCTCAGACGACTCATAGTCTGGCTCATCATCATCATCATCATCATTAGACCTAACTGTGTCATGCTCAGGTGGAGAAGGAGCTGTCGTTTCCCACTACTCCTTCTGCCTCAGGTGAATAACATCATGAGACACTATGTCTCCAATGAGAAGCTCCTCATCAGGAAACATAGATGCCCATGTCTCCTCAATGAGCTGCATCAGGTAGGGGCCATAAATGATGCACTTGCGCTCGAAGATCGCACAATGAAGTTCTGACCACATGACATGAGAGACATCCAACACCTCCTAAGAGCCCTACTACTTTTGGTAGAAAAGAAGGAGGTCCACCAGATTGGAATGCACCATATCCTAATTGCCAACATGAGGGAACAAAGTGTTCCTAAAGATCCGATGCATAATATCCAGAAAGGGCCAGAGGTCATAGGAGTCGTGCCCAGTCTCAGACACCTTCATAGTAGAGAAAGGCCACAAATCCTCCTTGTGAGTAGCATTAGCCTCCCGGTGAGGGCGAAAACCAATTGGGGTTTGGGCGCCCTTATCATCATATGACAGATACTCCATGAAGCTCTTCCATGAAGCAGACATACGCCGGCCTTTGGTCATCCAAGAGAGGGTCCTGTCCTCGTCATGCCTAGAGTGTACTGTGGCATAGAATTGGGCCACAAGATCCGCATCAAAATCCTTGTTGAAAGAGATGATCCTCTTGATGTCCAGCTCCTCGCACCACTGAAGTGCGGCTCCAAAGTAAGGCAAGTCCCTCTCCATGTGAGCGTGATTAACAAACTTGACTTTCACAAACAGATTCTTCTTTCCCTTCAACACATCATGTAAGACAGACTGCTAAAACTTGTTCCAAAACATGCGATGGACAAGTGAAGGATCCTGAGGCTCCCGGTATGGATTGTGCTTATGAGTCATACCGAACTCCAGAGCAAACATTTGATGAGCCCCCTTGGCCCCCCTGTTCTTGGTCACAGTCACTTTGCCTCTCTGTCTCGGCTGCTCACAGGAGCCACTCACAAACACTGAGCCACTCTCTGGCAAGGTGCTACCCACTGACACATCAGCATAACAATAACATTTGGAGTCACCGGAACGGGCGGATTCTTGCGACGAGCCTGATACCTAGATCTACTACCACCTGGAAAACACACACAAGAACACGAAAGAGGAAAATTGCATAAGCCAAAGGAAAAAACAGAGACATAAGAGAGAAGATGGAACGGGGTAAAGCTGAAGTTGGCATCTCTAAGCGGTAGTACCGCACCTCCTAGTGGTAGTACCGCTTACAAGCGGTAGTACCACTCGAGGCGGATGTCAACGGGGATGACAACTTCTGCCGAGAGATTCGGTAGTACTGGAGATGCCAAATTCAATTTTTCGTGGTTAAACCTTCAAACTACCTACTCTAGCAGTCTTCTACGTCCTACTCATGCCTTGATTTGGCCAAAAATCAAAGAATGCAATGGATATTGCCCAAAAACCTAGTTCCAAAAACTAGAACCAAATAGGAGAAGAACGGGGGCAATACTAGCATCCATGGCAAGATGAGAGGGTGGGGAATGATCCCACCGGATAGAAACGCGGAAGACGGACCGGAGGCAGCGGCCCTCCGCTGCCCGTTCGTCGCCTGAGAGAGAGATGAGGGAGCGAGTGAATGGGTATGGGGGAGAGAGCCCTCCCCCTGCCCCGATTCATACCCCCCTGCTCAACTTCACATCGCGGTAGTACCATGGAGCTGGGCAGCAGTACCGCTCTGGCTCAACGGTAGTACCACGCGAGCGAAAACATGCAGGAGCAAAAAAGGAAAAGAAAGGCTTATGCAAATGAGAAGACCAAGAAAAACTTGAGAGAGACAAGACAAGGAACAACAATAACCAGAAGAGACACCCCAAGCACACAAGCAAAAGAAAAGAGAAGCACACAAGAATTGTGTCAAACACACACAAAGACCTCAAGACTAAAAACAACAACAGTCGATCATGAGGAGAGGCCTATCAAGGAGAGGGTGGTGGCCGAAGCCTCCTATGTTTGACTCAATCGGTATATGACACCATGAAGATTTTAACCTTGGGCCCATGACCAAAATTCATCTTTTATGCACAAGTATGATAAAAATGGCTAATGTGAAAGACTCGATCGATTTATGCATAATGGGGGGAGGAAGAGTTCATTGAGAGAACAACACCCCCCTATGTCCATGCCTACATCTAGAACAAGATAGAATGATGAGTGTGGTGGGGTGTGCCTAGATTCAAGCCACATTGCTCGAATCAATGATATTTAGCTCATGCCTTAACTCGCGAAATCTTGCTTCATCTAGAGTCTTGGTAAAAATATCCGCTAGTTGCTCTTGAGTGTTGATGTAGATGGTCTCAATATCTCCATGCTTGATGTGGTCTCGAATGAAATGGTGACGAATCTCAATGTGCTTCGTCTTGCTATGTTGCACTAGATTGTGAGAAATCTTGATAGCACTTTCATTGTCACATAGAAGAGGCACTTTGTCACAAGTGACACCGTAATCCTTTAAAGTTTGCCTCATACATAGCAATTGTGCACAACAACTTGCGACGGCTACATACTCAGCCTCGGTGGAGGAGAGAGACACACAATTTTGCTTCTTCGAGGACCAACTCACCAAAGAGCGACCAAGGTATTGGCATCCTCCGGAAATTGACTTCCTCTCCACACAATCTCCCACCCAATCCGAGTCTGAATAACCCATGAGATTGAAGCTTGCTCCTTTGGGGTACCATAGGCCAAAGTTTGGGGTATGAGCCAAATATCGAAAGATTCACTTGACCGCCACATAGTAGCTTTCCTTAGGTGCGGCTTGAAACCATGCACAAATTCCCACACTCACCATGATATCCGATCTAGATGCACAGAGGTAAAGCAAGGATCCAATCATGGAGTGATATACATTTTGATCCACCGCTTTACCATTGGGATCACTGTCAAGCTTGCATTTGGTGGGCATGGGAAACTTGACCGGCTTGACATCATCTGGTTTGAATCTCTTGAGCATGTCTTGGGTATACTTAGCTTGGTTGATGAATGTTCCTTCTCTCCTTTTATTGACTTCAAACCCAAGAAAAAACTTCAACTCTCCCATCATAGACATCTCAAACTTCTCGGTCATTAGTGCGGCAAACTCATCATTGAAAGATTTGTTAGGAGAACCAAAAATAATATCATCAAGATATAGTTGGCACATGGAAAAATACCCTTTGACCCTCTTAGTAAAAAGAGTGGGATCAATTTTCCCAATTTCAAACCCACGATCTTGCAACAACTCGGCAAGGTGCTCATACCACACACGTGGGGCTTGTTTAAGGCAATAGAGCGCCTTCTTGAGTTTGTATACATGATTGGGGAGCTTGGGATCCTCGAATCTCGGAGGTTGTTTGACATATACCGACTCATTCAAAGGACCATTAAAAAATACACTATTCACATCCATTTGTTGCAACTTAAAATCATGATGTGATGCATATGCAAGCAACATGCAAACAGATTCAAGACGAGCAATGGGGGCAAAGGTTTCATCATAGTCAATGCCCTCGACTTGGGAGTAGCCTTGTGCCACCAATCTTGCCTTGTTTCGAACAACCACACCGTTCGCGTCTTGTTTGTTCTTGAAGATCCATTTGGTTCCAATGACATTGTGTTCCTCCGTTGGCCTCGGCACTAATTCCCAAACTTGGTTTCACTCGAAATTGTTGAGTTCATCATGCATGGCTTCAAGCCAATCCTCATCCTCGAGCGCCTCATGTACCTTTTGGGGTTCAACACACGAAACAAACGTGTGATTCCCACAAAAGTTTGACAATTGTTTACAAGTAGTTACCCCTTTTCTCAAGCTTTCAAGCACGTTCTCCATGACATGTTGTTGACGCTCGAGCTTGGAAGCCACCTTTGCAGCATGATGCTCCAAAAGTTCCTCAATAGCCATTTGAGGATCATCATCTTGTTCATCATGAGCACCGTCTTGAGCTTGCCCTTGATCTTGAGAAGTCTCTTGGTTTTGAGCTTGCTCGGTATCATGAACTTGATCTTGGGCATCACTTGGTGCATCACCATCATCATGAGGTTGATCTTGCCCTTGATCTTGTTCATTTTGTTGAGTGTCTGCACTTTGTTCTTCGGAAGCGTGTGGGTCTAGCATCGGTTATGGCTCCACTTGAGTAGAGAATTGTCCTTCTCCTTTGGACACAAGGGGTTCCTCAATGGGGAGTATTTGAGCAATCCCCATTCTTCTTATGGCTTGAGGATGAATTTCATCACCTACATCACAAAGACCACTTTGCTCCACTTGGGAGCCGTTATATTCACCAAACTCCACGTTACACGTCTCCTCAATGAGTCCGGTGGACTTGTTGAGGACAAGGTAAGCATGAGAGTCTGTAGCATATATAACCAACAAATATGCCCTCTTGGCTCTAGGTTCAAATTTAGACAAACGAACACCTTTCTTGAGAATGAAACAATTACAATCGAACACCCAAAAGTAGTTGAGGTTGGGCTTGTTATGTAAGTATCTCATATGGAGTCTTGTTCAAGCCTTTGCAAAGGTAGAGCTGATTGGATGCATGACAAGCGGTTTTGATGGTTTCGGCCCAAAAGTTGTACGGAGATTTGATTCCGCCATCATGGTCCTTGCCGCGTCCATCAACATCCGATTCTTCCTTTCTGCCACACCATTTTGTTGAGGGGTATATGGTGTGGCATATTGGTGCTTGATCCCCTCATCACTAAGAAACTCATCCAAGGTGTAGTTATTGAACTCGGTGTCGTTGTCACTTCTAATCATCAATATCTTTGCATCATGTTGACACTGAGCTTCATTATCAAAGTTGATGATGGTTTGTTGGGTCTCACTCTTCCTCTTGAAGAAGTATACCCAAGTGTACCTTGAGTAGTCAACCACAATCACCAAGCAATACTTTCTTCCCCCAAGACTATCAAATGATGGAGGACCAAAGAGATCCATGTGAAGGAGCTCCAAGGGCCTCTTCGAGTATATGACAGTTGTGGGTCGGTAAGCCGTTTCATGAAGCTTTCCTTCGATACAAGCATTGCAAGCACGATCTTTGGCGAAATTCGCATTAGTTTGTCAATGGGCGTGATCCCCTTTGAGGAGACTTTGCAAAGATCTCATATTGACATGGGCTAGTCGGTGATGTGTCACACCCAATATGCGACCCTACCCTAGAGGAACTCGAAGGTCCCGCCAAGGATAGAAGCGCATATTGGAGACGCTTTTGCAAGGTGGATATCATTACATCATACCATTACATAGTAGTTGGAGATACATACAAGAGGCATACAATGCCACATGAATACAACAACCTCATACATAAGAGCAACATCCGACTACGGATGAAACACAAACAGAAACTCAAACGACATCCACCCTGCTAGCCCAGGCTGCCGACCAGGAACCTATCCCCTGAACGACAAAGCAGAAGAACTCAAAACAAGCAAGCATCGCTCTCGCGTCAAGATCATCGCGTAACCTGTACCTACAACTGTTGTTGTAGTAATCTGTGAGCCACGAGGACTCAACAATCCCATTACCATGGGTATCAAGACTAGCAAAGCTTAATGGGTAAGGAAAGGATAAGTGGTGAGGTTGCAACAACGACTAAGCAAGTATGGTGGCTAACTTACGCAAATAAGAGCGAGAAGAGGAGCAACGGAATGGTCGTGAAGCTAGCAATGATCAAGAAGTGATCCTGAAACTACTTACGTTCAAACATAACCCAAACTGTTTTCACTTCTGGGACTCTGCAGAAAAGAGACCATCACGGCTACACACGCGGTTGATGTGTTTTAATTAAGTCAAGTGTCAAGTTCTCTACAACCGGATATTAACAAATTCCCATCTGCCACATAACCGCGGGCACGGCTCTCGAAAGTTTATACCCTGCAGGGGTGTCCCAACTTAGCCCATCACAAGCTCTCACGGTCAATGAAGGATATTCCTTCTCCCAGGAAGACCCGATCAGACTCGGAATCCCTGTTACAAGACATTTCAACAATGGTAAAACAAGACCAGCAAAGCCGCCCGAATGTGCCGACAAATCCCGATAGGAGCTGCACATATCTCATTCTCAGGGCACACCGGATTGTCCAAACTTCGGGTAGGCCAGCCCAGAGTTGCCCCTGGTGACCACCGGCGGCTGACAGGTTGGACCAACACTCACGACAAGCACTGGCCCCCCGGGGGGGGGGGGGTAAATAAGATGACCCTCGGGAGTGCGACTCCCAAGGGAAAAAAGGCTTAGGTGAGGCAAATGTAAAACAAAGGTTGGGACTTGCTGGAGGAGTTTTATTCAAAGCGAACTGTCAAGGGGGTCCCATAAATCACCCAACCGCGTAAGGAACGTAAAATCAAGGAACATAACACCGATATGACAGAAACTAGGGCGGCAAGAGTGGAACAAAACACCAGCCATAAGGCCGAGCCTTCCACCCTTTACCAAGTATATAGGTGCATTAATTAAATAAGAGATATTGTGATATCCCAAAATATCCATGTTCCAACAAGGAACAATCTTCATCTTCACCTGCAACTAGCAACGCTATAAGAGGGGCGGAGCAAAAGCGGTAACCTAGCCAAACAACGGTTTGCTAGGAAGGGTGAAAAGGTTAGAGGCCGACATGGCAATTTGGGAGGCTTGATAAGCAAGAGATAGGTAGCGCAGCATAGCGATAGAACGAAGCAACTAGCATAGCAATGATAGTAATGAGATCCAATGTGACGGTCATCTTTCCTGAAATACCGCTAGGAAGAAGAACGAGTCCATGAAGAAGATGAACGGGCGAAGACGAACCAAGCGTAGTCGAATGAATCCTCACGATCGCAACGAAACAGGAACTATCGAGAAGAAGCACAACCAGAAAGAAGCAAGCACCACGGTAAACACACAACACATAAACATGACATGATGCACAACCAAGCATGATGCATGACAAAGGATATATGATGTTACTCATGGCAAGAGATGAAGCATACAAGAATAACACATCAAGGCAAGTTTAAATGAGGCCGGAACAACCTATAACAATTCCGGTAAGTTACATATAAAGTTCATTTAGTTCGGAGCTACGGCCTAGAAGATATGAGCAAAACAAGTTAAACATGGCATTGATGCAAAATGCGTACAAACATCAAACAAACGCATTCAAAACATGGATGCAACATGATAATATGAAACTACATGCAATTCTAAGCAAGTTTCATATAAATCTCACTCAAAACGGAGCAACGGTTCAACACATACACATGAAACAAGTTTAAAGGACAAGCTGTCCAAAACAGCAACTAGGCATCTAGCAAGCATCAAAACAATATGCTAAAGCACCTCAACATGAAAACAAATGGCATGTACTTGATTTAAAGATGAAGCATAACAAAACATGAACACTGAGCTATCTTCAGAAAACAATATAACATGCTCAAAAGGACATGGCAATATTGCAAATAATAACAGTTTACAGACTTGGCAGAAAATCACCGAGCATGGCAGAAATAACATCAGGTTGCAATGTTTAGAGCTATCAAATAACATGCTACAGGAAGACATCATGGCAAACAAAGGCATATCATTCTAATACTGAAGACAAAGAACAAAAATCCCTTACTGAACTTATTGCAAAGATCAACAGAAAAGCTGGTAGCATCCATGTGAACATGGCAAATGATATGACAGATTCAGAATAACAGTACATGGCAGGAACAACGATAAGTATGCATGTGGGTGAGCTTGTACCACTATCCACAGAGCATTTCATGACATGTGAAGTCAACCAATAGTAATATGACATATTTATGAAGCTACACATGGCAAGAGCAAGTAATAGGGTGCATGGATCACTAGCAAAACTCATGGCAAAACTGAACTTAATGTTAACAGGCTGACAACAACATTATTTAGCAATTTGAGAGCAAGACTACAACAAGCTACAACATGCTATAAATGCAACAAAGGGCATGGATGGATAGAGCATAACATGTATAACAAAACATCCTTGGTGAACATCTCCAGATTATGCATAGAATGACTTGTGGCAGCAGATTTACATAGCATCATGATATAACAGATTCAGCCTAGCAAAACGGTCACAACAAGTACCCGACTTCACGAGCTTGATGAACTCACTACAAGACTCAAAAAAATACATGGATTGCACCACTGTCAAGGTGGCATGATGTAGCTCAAAATTAATGTAGACATCAAGCTCATAGGATGCACACACAAAATGCAATGAAAAAGACAAATCACCAAGTTCTATTAACAGACAACAGTTAACATCATATAACACTCTTGCAACGATGATTAGAGCATCAAACTGAACTCAAACATGCATGGCACAATGGAATGAAGTTAATATCATCTCACAGTGAACATTTTGATATATTACACGCAAAGAACGGAGCAACACAAAAGAAGTTATGGCATGACGAACATTGCACGAGAATGCAATTATTTCGGGGACTTGGAGATATTCCGGGGGTCAACCTGCTGGATGTGGATCTTGCACGGATTTCGAGGATGGCCGGGGTGGAGGCAAGGACGAGGCCGGGGACGGTCGAGGGAGGCCGGGATCCATCAGATCCGGCGGAGGACGAGGCTGGGGACCCATTCCCGGCGATGGACGGAGCTCGGGGAGGCGCGGCTCCACGGCGGGGTTGGGTCCTGCGGGAGAGAGAGGGAGTTAGCGAGAGGGAGAGGCAGGAAGGAGAGGGAGAGACAGGGGGCGTGACGGGGCTGGCCTGAGGTCGGCGGCGGCGGCTGAGAGGTGGGAGGAGGCTACGGGTAGGTTTAGGGGTAGGTTTTAAGCTAGGAATGGCCAAAAATTGGAAGGAGGGGTCTATATATAGCAAGGGGGCTAGGGTTAGGGGGGTTATCATCCGTTTTTTGGGCATCGGATCTCGATCCGACGGTCCGGAGCGGAGGGGGTTTTAGGTGGGCTGTGCAGAAGGCCATTGGCTGAGAAGAGAGGGAAGATGGCAGCCCGGCAAGGGTTTCCGAAGACCGAAAACGTCCGACGAAGGTACCGGCAGCCGTACCGCTATATGTTCAATTGTTGGGCTATAAAACGAGCTCCGAATGCGACGAAACTTGACAGGCGGTCTACCTACACTATAATAGACCGCACGCCAACTTTCAACCCATTCCGAGAACATTTTAGTGCCACTTATAAAATAATATTTCGGAGGTGCCGCGGGCGCGTGCGAGTGTGTCTGGACTCGGAACGGATAACTGAGAGAACCGGGAGAACCCGAATGGATGCAAGTTTTGAAAAACATGCAGATGAAATGTAGATGATGACATGGCAAAACGCAACATGCAAGCAAATGACATGGCAACAACGACGAATAGCTGGAAGACACCTGGCGCATCGGATCCGGGGCGTTACAACTCTCCTCCACTAACAAGAGATCTCGTCCCGGGATCTTAGGAACGAGACGGAAGAGAAAGAGGAAGAGGTGAAGTAATAACACAAGATAGAAGAAGAACAAAGTCGAGAGCACTCGGCTAGAAAAGATGAAAATCTAATATGAAGAGAATGAAAAGCTCGAGAAACAAGGTAGACTCTGAAACCACTCCGGTTAGACAAGGGAGAAAAGAATAAGGACGAAAGAATTTGGACAGCACTCCGGCTAAACATGGAAAGAGTAGAACATGAACTTGAGAAGATGGAAGGATACTTGACGAGAGGAACAACACAATGCCTCCGGAAGAATTGAAAGAATGGAATGAAAAGAACTTAGAATGAAGGGTTGAACGGAGTTGTTGAGAAAATCAACAATGAAAGAATAAGCTTGTTGTGGACTTATCAAAAACATCTCAAAACTTGAGGTGAAATTATACCACAACCAATGTCTGAATAGCTGAGAAGAACGAATAAATGCAAAACTCCACTTCAGAAGAACACGAAGAATTAATTGCACTTTGAGACGTGAGAAGAAAAGATACTTGAACTCCTCCAACAAGAATCTTGATGAACTCTTGAGGAATGAATTAAATCATGAAGAACCACTGTGAAGGACTCCAGTGATGAAAGGATGATGAGATAGAATGAAGGATGAAAGAATAAGATGAGCCTTGCGATGATTTAGATGGAGGTTCCGATGAAATGGCCGAGGAAATTGAACTCCGGGAAAGAAAAGATGAAAACACTTGGAACTAGAATTTATTCATCAAGAACAAACTCCAAAGGAAGGGATTAATCACTTGGAGAAATAAGAATAAGATTTATTGTATGCCTATCCTTCATCAAATTTAATTGATGACAAGCAATGGATTTTGCATACTACTTATTCTTCTTGAAAAGGATTGAGGAGTATATGGCGTAACCTTGAGGAAGGTGTTCAATGAACCACCGTAAGAATTCAAAAATGACTGATGAAAGAGAATGAATCACCGGGAAGAACTAGAAGAAAAAATATGCTTGAGTGGATTTATATGCAAAAGAACGAAGAGACAACGAGCTGATTAAAGAATATTTGACAGATGCGTCGGGATAATTGGAGAACGACAGCTGGAATGATGGCCTCCGGTGAAAAGAAACGAAAAAAACAACTCCTGACATACTCCAGATGGGTAAGAAAAGAATATCTGACAAATGGGATAAATCAAGAGGATACATGAAGCTAGAACCACGAATCTTCGAGAGAACGAGCAAGATTTAGAGAAACTCTTCTTCGATCTACAAATGTTGAGAATGACAACGAGGAACACCACCAAAATTACTGAGATACTCCGGGAGAATGAAAAGAGGAAGGGTTGAACCAAAGATGAAAAGAATTTGAAAACGATCTTGGAGAAGGCATATGACTGATGGAATCCATTCTTACATCACACTTGAAAAGAATTAGGAATGGCTCTGGAATAATTAGAAGAGTCAGGTAAGATCCTGGGAAAAGACCTGTGGGTTAGGGCCCACTTAAGAGAAAACACCGTTGAAAAGGATTGTTGAAGAGTTGGATGATGCACTGGTACAATTGAAATATTGGAATGAGGTGACAACCTCGAAATTGAACGAACAAGTCCTGATTGAAGCACGAATCTTCGAGATAACTTGAGCACTCTGGGACAATAGAATAGCAAGAGAGGAACGAGCAAGCGGAAAACATTTGAGCCGAGGGGAAGAATATGACGAACACCGAATACTTGAATTAAATCCGCTGGAAAAGAAAGAGATGAAGAATGACGAAGTAGACAAGAAATCACCGGTTGAAACAATTGAAAAAAGACTGAAGAGGCTCCGCACGAATGAAATTGATGGTCGAAAGAGACTCAAACTCCGGGAAGAAAAAGGGTGGGAGGGCGGGAAAAACAAAAGAAACTTGGAAGGAGGAATCGACGAATAACTTGAAGGGAAAACACCGGTTGAAATAATTGAGGAAAGAATGCAAAGGCTTCGCACGAGTAGGATGGATACTCAGTTACGTACTCCGGCTCTGAGAAGAAAAAGGGTGGGCGGGTGGGGAAAAGAAAGACAACTAAGGATGACATTGTCTCTCTTCAAATGATGTTGCTTCCCCGTCCGAGAAAGAGCCGAGGATTGATCTTGGCAAAACAAAGAGGGTCGAATCGTCTTGATGAGAAATGCACCGAATGAAAAGAGCTGAGAACCAACAATCGGAAAAACCAACTGTGTGATCCTAAAGAAAATTTGAAAGGGAAGAGGAGTAACTCAAAACACCTACGTCAAGATTCCTCACCAGAGCGACGAAGGGGCATAGGAGTAAAAAGAATTCCTACTCTCCGATATAAGTAGACTCAGAAATAGTTTTCTTCTAGACTCGACAACGGCCAAACTACACGATCAATCAAGGGGGGCTCCTATGGTCGGTCGAGGCTCTGATACCAACTAGTCACGCCCAATATGCGACCCTACCGTAGAGGAACTCGAAGATCCCGCCAAGGATAGAAGCGCATATTGGAGACGCTTTTGCAAGGTGGATATCATTACATTGTACCATTACATAATAGTTTGAGATACATACAAGAGGAATACAATGCCACATGAATACAACAACCTCATACATAAGAGCAACATCCGACTACGGATGAAACACAAACAAAAACTCAAACGACATCCACCCTGCTAGCCCAGGCTGCCGACTCGGAACCTATCCCCTGAACGACGAAGCAGAAGAAGAACTCAAAACAAGCAAGCATCACTCTCGCGTCAAGATCATCACGTAACCTATACCTACAACTGTTGTTGTAGTAATCTGTGAGCCACGAGGACTCAGCAATCCCATTACCATTGGTATCAAGATTAGCAAAGCTTAATGGGTAAGGAAAGGATAAGTGGTGAGGTTGCAGCAGCGACTAAGCAAGTATGGTGGCTAACTTACGCAAATAAGAGCGAGAAGAGAAGCAACGGAATGATCGTGAAGCTAGCAATGATCAAGAAGTGATACTGAAACTACTTACATCCAGACATAACCCAAACCGTGTTCACTCCCCAAACTCCTCCGAAAAGAGACCATCACGACTACACACGCGGTTGATGCGTTTTAATTAAGTCAAGTGTCAAGTTCTCTACAACCGGATATTAACAAATTCCCATCTGCCACATAACCGCGGGCACGACTCTCGAAAGTTTATACCCTACAGGGGTGTCCCAACTTAGCCCATCACAAGCTCTCACGATCAACGAAGGATATTCCTTCTCCCAGGAAGACCCGATCAGACTCGGAATCCTGGTTACAAGACATTTCGACAATGGTAAAACAAGACCAACAAAGCCGCCCGAATGTGCGGACAAATCCCGATAGGAGCTGCACATATCTCGTTCTTAGGGCACACCGGATTGTCCAAACTTCCGGTAGGCTAGCCCAGAGTTGCCCCTGGTGACCACCGGCGGCTGACAGGTTGGACCAACACTCACGACGAGCACTGGCCGGGAGGGGGGTAAAATAAGATGACCCTCGGGAGTGCGACTCCCAAGGGAAAAAAGGCTTAGGTGAGGCAAATGTAAAACCAAGGTTGGGCCTTGCTGGAGGAGTTTTATTCAAAGAGAACTGTCAAGGGGGTCCCATAAATCACCCAACCGTATAAGGAACGCAAAATCAAGGAACATAACACCGGTATGAAGGAAACTAGGGCGGCAAGAGTGGAACAAAACACCAGGCATAAGGCCGATCCTTCCACCCTTTACCAAGTATATAGGTGCATTAATTAAATAAGAGATATTGTGATATCCCAAAATATCCATGTTCCAACAAGGAACAATCTTCATCTTCACCTGCAACTAGCAACGCTATAATAGGGGCTGAGCAAAAGCGGTACCTTAGCCAAACAACGGTTTGCTAGGAAGGGTGAGAAGGTTAGAGGTTGACATGGCAATTTGGGAGGCTTGATAAGCAAGAGATAGGTAGCGCAGCATAGCGATAGAACGAAGCAACTAGCATAGCAATGATAGTAATGAGATCCAAGGTGACGGTCATCTTGCCTGAAATCCCGCTAGGAAGAAGAACGAGTCCATGAAGAAGATGAACGGGCAAAGACGAACCAAGCGTAGTTGAACGAATCCTCACGATCGCAACAAAACAGGAACTATTGAGAAAAGCACAACCGGAAAGAAGCAAGCACCATGGTAAACACACAACACATAAACATGACATGATGCACAACCAAGCATGATGCATGACAAAGGATATATGATGCTACTCATGGAAAGAGATGAAGCATACAAGAATAACACATCAAGGCAAGTTTAAATGAGACCGAAACAACCTATAACAATTCCGGTAAGTCCTCATATGCAAATTTCAAAATTGGTCCAGATCTGAATAAACCTTATGTTCAAGTTGTTAAATAGCAAGTTAAGATGCACCAAGATGATCTACACGAAATTCTAGTCAAGTTACGTATAAAGTTCATTTAGTTCGGAGCTACGGCTTAGAAGATATGAGCAAAACAAGTTATACATGTCATTGATGCAAAATGCGTACAAACATCAAGCAAACACATTCAAAACATGGATGCAACATGATAAGATGAAACTACATGCAATTCTAAGCATGTTCCATATAGAGCTCACTCAATAAGGAGCAACGGTTCAACACATACACATGAAACAAGTTTAAAGGACAAGCTGTCCAAAACAGCAACTAGGCATCTAGCAAGCATCAAAACAATATGCTACAACACCTATTTTTTTTTGCGGGGGATATGCTACAACACCTCAACATGAAAACAAATTGCATGGACGTGATGTATAGATGAAGCATAACAAAACATGAACACCGAGCTATCTCCAGAAAACACTATAACATGCTCAAAAGGACATGGCAAGATTGCAAATAATAACAGTTTACAGACAACAGTTAACATCATATAGCACTCTTTCAATTATAATTAGAGCATCAAAATGAACTCAAACAAGCATGTCACATTGTAATTAAATTAAGAGCATATCACAATGAACATTTTGATATATTACACGCACAGAACGGACCAGCACACAAGACGTTATGGCATGACGAACATGGCACCAGAATGCAATTATTTCGGGGACTTAGAGATATTTCAGGGGTCAACCTGCTGGATCTGGATCTTGCATGGATTTCCGGGTGGCCGGGGTGGAGGCAAGGACGAGGCCAGGAACGGTCGAGGGAGGCCGGGATCCATCAGATCCGGCAGAGGACTAGGCCAGGGACCCATTCCCGGTGATGGACGGAGCTTGGGTAGGCGCAGCTCCACGGCGGGGTTGGGTCCTGCGGGAGAGAGAGGGAGTTAGCGAGAGGGAGAGGCAGGAAGGAGAGGTTGAGATAGAGGGGGGCGCGACGGGGCTGGCCTGAGGTCGGCGGTAGCGGCTGAGAGGTAGGAGGAGGCTACGGGTAGGTTTAGGGGTAGGTTTTAGGCTAGGAATGGCCAAAAATTGGAAGGAGGGGTCTGTATATAGCAAGGGGGCTAGGGTTAGGGGGGTTATCATACGTTTTTGGGCATCGGATCTCGATCCGATGGTCCAGAGCGGAGGGGGTTTTAGGTGGGCTGTGCAGAAGGCCATTGGCTGAGAAGAGAGGGAAGATGGCAGCCCGGCAAGGGTTTTCGGAGACCGAAAACGTCCGACAACGGTACCGGCAGCGGTACCGCTATATGTTTAACGGTTGGGCTATCAAACGAGCTCTGAATGCGACAAAACTTGACAGGCGGTCTACCTACACTATAATAAGACCGCACACCAAGTTTCAACCCATTCCGAGAACATTTTTATGCCACTTATAAAATAATATTTCGGAGGTGCCGCGGGCGCGTGCGAGTGTGTCCGGACTCGAAACGGACAATGGAGAGAACCGAGAGAACCCGAACGGATGCAAGTTTTTAAAAACATGCAGATGAAATGCAGATGATGACATGGCAAAATGCAACACGCAAGCAAATGACATGGCAACAACGACGAATAGCTGGAAGACACCTGGCGCATCGGATCCGGGGCGTTACATGATGCCAAAGCCAACCTACATCAACTTTAGCCATTAGGAAAGTCGCGGTCTTAGTGGGTCGCTTCAAAAAGTTCACCAGATAGAGACCATTCTCGGCATGCCCAACAAAAGCTACTTTAAGAGTCTTGCTCCACAAAAAGGCCACGATATCAAGATCAAAGAATGTGGCAAAGCCCATAAGTGCAACTTGACGAACGGAAAGCAAATTGTATGCAAGGGACTCAACAAGTGTGACCTTCTCAATAGATAAATCTTGAGAGATGACCACCTTGCCAAGTCCCAATACCTTAGATGTCGAAGCATCACCGAATTGGATATGGGTGGGCATAGATTTAATTGGATGCACATCCACCAGCAAGTTCTTGCTCCCGATCATATGATTTGTTGCTCCACTATCGAGCAACCATGACACCCCACCAGAAGTAAACTCCTAAAAGAGATCAATGCTTGGATTTATGTACCCATTTTTGAATGGGTCCTTTGAGGTTAGTAACAAGGGTCTTAGGAACCCAAATAGACCATTCAATGTACTCATAATAAGAACCAATGAATTTAGCATAAACATGCCCATCACTAGCACGACATAAAACATAAGAGGAGTTAAAGTCGCCGGCTTTGTTGTTACGAGTGGTTTTCCCTTCTTGGTATTACCACCCACTTCCTTGTTCTTCTTATTCTCATGAGTACCCTCACCCTCCTTGACAAAGGTTTCGTCGAGCGGGAGAGGTTTCTTGGTCTTCTTCTTCTTCTTCTTCTTCTTCTTCTTCTTCTTCTTCTTCTTCTTCTTCTTCTTCTTCTTCTTCTTCTTTTTGACTTGGGTACAAACCCAAGTCCTTCCTTTCCCACAACTTCCTTTTGATTACTCAAAAGGTCATTGAGGTTCTTCTCGTCTTGTATGCATGTCACGAGGCCCATCTCAAGTTGCTCTTTCAACTTAGCATTTTCCTCCACAAGATGCACATGCTCATAACAAGGGTTATAGCATGGGCATTATCAATTAGGACGAAAGGAGGACATGTAGAGATTTCCTTGGTTAGCTTCATTTGGAGTTGATCATGAGATTCCTTGAGAGAAGCATGAGCACCCTTCAAGACCTTGTGAGCCTTGTCAAGTGTATCAAACTCTTCCTTGAGTTTATCATGGTCAACCCCAAGTGCAACCTTTTCAGATTTAAGCACACGAGTAACCACAATAGCATGATCAAGATCTTTTTGCAATTTAGCATGATCAACATTGCGTGACTCCTCAAGAGTCAAACAAAGACCTCACTCTTCCTCTAGAGCAATAGAAACATCAATAATCTCCATCGGCGTAGTCACGACTATGCCCCTCCAACTTGGAGATCGTATCCTCGTGGGACTCAATGATATCATTGACCACACCAAGTTGTTACCAGAGAGCAACAAAGTGCTTCTTGGATTCACCCTTGAGCTTACCCGCGAACTTGGCAAACTCATTTTCATCAACATTCACCACCTCACTATCATCAACACAATCTAACAATTAAGGAGTATTAGTGATGGTGGTTTTGATGTTTGAGGTTACCTTATTGGTACCTCCGGCCATGAGACACTTGGCAGTCGTGTTCTCGTTGGGGGTGCTGAAGAGAGACACCTTGGAGGGGGAAGATGTGGCAGTGGCCACGGTTGCCATTGCCATTCCTTCACCACTTGTGTCTTCCTCATCATCATCGGAGCCATACTCTTCATGATCCACCAAGCCCTTTGGAGGTATCTTCTTGGTGAAGTTGTTCTTTCTTGGGAAGGCCTTGGCTTTGTCTTTGCGAATGAGTTTTCCACCATTGTCTTCCCTCTTTTCGTAAGGGCACTCCGCCACAAAGTGACTCACATTTCCACAATTGTAGTAAGTCCTCACATCTTGCTTGTTCTTTGAGCAACTTGAGTTTATTCTTGGTGAAGTTGGGCCTTGAGTTCCTCTTGTTTCCCCAAAATTGCCTTGACGCAAGAGCCATGTGCTCATGGTAAGCATATTTGGTGTCCTCGGGGCAACACTCCTCTTCTTGTTCCTCTTCTTCTTTCGGAATGGACTTGGCCTTCAAGGCAAGAGTGGGAGAGATTTTCTTGGACCGGACACGAGCAAGAGCATTGCCAGCGATCTTGTTCATGATGTTCATGGAAATAAACTCATCCAACACTTTACTTGAGGTTAAGGTGCGGAAATCCAGCCTTTGACGAATAACGGAGACATGGCCTTGTTGAATGTCATGATGGCCTTGAGAAACTTGCGCTTGATCCAATTGTCATCCATATCTTGCTCCCATGGTCTTGGAGAGCAACCGCAAGAGTTGTCACCGACCGGTAGAGATCACGCGGATCCTCATCTTCTAGCATCACGAATCCATCGGCCTCATGAAGAACCACTTCAAAGTGGACCGTTGGATGCTTGAGCTGCCCTTGTACAAACATATGATGTGTTACCAACAATCCTTTGCACGAGCGAAGGGCCGCGAGTGAGATAGATCATCAAGAGGAACCGCATCTTGAAGGATGAACAAGGCAGAGTGATTGTATTGATTATCCACTTCTTATCTTGGGGTGAGGTTATTTGGATCACGCGGGTAGAAGCCTTGCTCAATGATTCTCCAAAGGTTCATTGAGCTGTTCGATTCAAATGAGACTTGATGCGAAAACCCAATTAGCAAAATCACCCTTAACAAGCTTAGGAGGAGGACCAAGGTGATTAATGTGCGGTGTAGGGACCGGTCCTCCATAGACCGAGGGAGGGGGAACCGTGGCAAAGGTTCCCGTCCCATTCTTGCTGAGAGGGGAAGAAGTTTGAGTACCTTTAGCCGCTTCCTTGCCCGAATTAACCACAAGCAAATGATTAGGAGTGACTTTCAACCCCTCAAGCAATTCTTTAAGCATGGACTTGACTTCGGTCGTCATAGACATCTTAAGTGAAGCCATGGCTTCATTTATGTCTTCTCATGTGATCGAAGTCAACTGCACGGCCTCGGGCACTTCCTTCCTGTGTCAACCATACTCTTCGGGTGGTGAAACCCTTAATAAAGAGACGAGGCTCTAATGCCAATTGAAAGGATCGATATGGTTGACTAGAGGGGGTGAATAGGAAACTACCATTTGTTAGCTTTTTTCACAAATTAGGTTTAGCAACAAATAGGTTGTATAGATGTGCAACTAGGTGAGCAACTTATATGATGCTAACAACAGCTACAACAAGTACAAGCAAAGGATACAACACAAGTAAAGCTTGCACAAAATAAAGGTAAGAGATAACCACAAGTGGAGCCGGTGAAGACGAGAAGGTGTTACCGAAGTTCCTTCCCTTTGAGGGAAAGTACGTCTCTGTTGGAGCGGTGTGGAGGCACAATGCTCCCCAAGAAGCCACTAGGGCCACCGTATTCTCCTCACGCCCTCACATAATGTGAGATGTCGTGATTCCACTAGTGGTGCCCTTGAAGGCGACGGCCGAACCTTTACAAACAAGGTTGGGGCAATCTTCGCAGCTTAATTGGAGTCTCCCAACAACACCATGAAGCTTCACCACAATGGAATGTGGCCCCAAGGTGACCTCAATCATCTTGGGTGCTCAAACACCCTAGAGTAACAAGATCCGCAAGGGATTAGTGGGGGAATAAAATTTCTCTTGGTGGAAGTGTAGATCGGGGCCTTCTCAACCAATCCCTAGAAAATCAACAGGTTTGACTGGCTAGGGAGAGAGATCAAGCGAAAATGAGCTTTGGAGCAACATTGGAGTTTGGGGGAGGAAGATGTAGATCTTCTTGAGGAAGGAGACCCCCTTTTATAGTGGGGGACAAATCCAACCGTTAGGCACCTCCCATCCCTCAAGCAAGCGGTACTACCACTCCTTGTAGGATGCACATGAGATTAGAAGATCAGGGGAGAAAACAAAGGAACGGGCGGTGGTAGCCGCGGTACTAGTGGCGGTACTACCGCTTCTACTACTTCTGCTACTACCGCCTGTTTTCTAGGGACGAACAGGTAGCACGGTAGAGACCCTGAGGCATCACCATAAAACCCGACACGAAAAATCAAGGCCCCAACCACGAGTGGTAGTATGAGCGGGAGTAGCAGTGGTACTACCGCTCCTGCCTGCGGTACTACCACTTGCAGCTCTCCACCGCTTTTTCAGCACAAACAAGGGACAACTCCAATAAAGCGGAAAGAGGCGATGGGTGCAATATGAGTGTGTACATGTTGATTCCACCCGAACTTTTCCGAAGTGGGCCCTCTTGATAGTATGGTTTTCCCTATGACTCAAATCCACCAGAAAAGAAACAAAGGAAAGAAAACCGTCTTCACTTGAAACTCCGAGGGGCACAAATCGTCTTGTGCAATATGCTTGATAGTCTGAAAATCTCAATGCACACGATTAGTCTGCAAACACATTGTCATCAATCACCAAATCCACTTAGGGATAAATTTTCCCTAACAAAGGTTGAATTAGTATACTAGTAGAAAGTATTTCCCTCGATAAAGCACCAAGGTTTATCAAACCAATAGGAGATTCACGCAAACAAAGCTCGTCAGTACTTGAACACACACAAACAAATACTTGCACCCACGCGGGCAAGAGGGTTGTCAATCCCCTTTTACTCGTTAATTGCAAGGATTAATTCTGACAGTGGTAGATAGATAAATTGTAAAACTAAATAAATTGTAGCAAGGTATTTGAGGTTTTAATAATATAACGTGAATGGACCCCGGGGCCTTATATTTCACTAGAGGCATCTCTCTCAAGAACATAACAAATGATGGGTACACAAATTACTGTTGGGCAATCGATAGAAAAATGCATAGTTATGATGTTATTCATGGCATGATCAGTACAAAGCTATAACAATCACACATAATAAAGTTCAAAAATAACTCATTTACTTTCAATGAACAATCTAATCATAAACCCACAATTCATCGGATCCCAACAAATGCGACGCAAAAAAGATTACATCATAATGATCTCCGAAGAGAACATCGTATTGAAGATGAGAAAGAGAGAGAGAGAGAGAGAGAGAGAGAGAGAGAGAGAGAGAGAGAGAGATCTAGCTATTGCTCTGGACTCGTAGGTCCTGTGACAAACTACTCACACATCATTGGAGAGGCAGCAAGGTTGATGTAGAGGCCCTCCATGATCGGTACCCCCTCTGACGGAGTACCGACGGAGGCCTCTAGACGGGACCATGGAAGAACAGAGGCTTGCGATGGCGGAATAATTGTTTTGGGTTTCTCTATGGTGGTTTCTGGATTTTAGGGAATTTATGGGCCTGGAATTAGGTCAAACGGAGTTGCGAGGGGGCCACAAGTTCACACGACACGCCCCTTGGGGGCGAGTTGTGTGAGCTTGTGCCTCTCTTGTGCGGCATTTGGTCTCCCCTCGAATCTTCTTGGGCCCCTTCTGGTCCAGAAAAAATCACCATAAAGTTTCATCGCGTTTGGACTTTGTTTGGTATGGTTTTTCCGTGAAACAATAAAATGGACAGTTGAGGAACTAGCACTGAGCACTAGGTCAATAGGTTAGTTCCCAAAAATAATATAGAATTGCATATAAAGCATAGAAGTTTGATAGTATAATAGCATCAAACAATAAAAATTATAGATACTGTCGTGGTATTCCCTCGACATATGCCAATGGATGGCTTATCATGTGTGGGGACAGGAGTACGTTGCCGGGCTCTAGAAGCGGGAGTAGGCAAGACCTCAAACAACGACGGATCATACCCAGGTTCGGGGCTCTCCGTGGAGATAACACCGCTAGCCCTGCTCTGCGGGTTCTCCACATGATGACTATGATCAATAGAGTAGCTACAAGAGTGCTCCTTGAGCTGCTTCGGCTAGAGGAAGAAGAAGGCAAGGCTAGCTCTACCCCTTCCCTAGCTACGTGGGTGTGTAGTGGCTTGAATGCTGAACCCTTTGCATGGGTGAGCCTAGGGGGTTTATATAGGCCTACCCCCAAGGGGTACAATAGTAATCCGGCTGGGTGTAGGACCCGGCTGTTAGTGTCTCTTGGCTCCGGCTTCTCCACCGACCATTGGGGCCTGCCGTCTAGTGGGCCTCGCCGACTACCGTGAACTCGTCCGACAGGTAGGGCCCACCGCCTGTGGGCCAGGAGGACTGTACTACACTGCCTCTGATGACGAAAGCTTGGTCGGGGGGCGCATGGCTACAGTACCACCGCCTGGCGGGCGATTACTGTAGCCACACCCCTCCCCTCAGGTTAATGGCGCACAAACTCAAAGGGAAGGGATGGCCGCCTGCTGGGAGTCGGCCTCCCCTTGAGGCCGCCTGCTCTAGCCTTGCCGCCTTCTGGCGATATCGCAGACAGGTGGGGTTCGTTGTCTGCGGGCCACACCGACCTCCCGTCGTGGGGGCATGGCCTTATCTGGCATAGGCTATGTCACGGGCCGCGTGGCTATAGTGCCGCACCAGGCGAGGGGTGTCCGCTTGGTACACCCGCACTATGGCCACGTTCTGCCCTGAATTCGAGGGTGGCAGGTCACACTGTTGCCACGTCGTGTCTTGTCGTAGCAGGTGAGTGCAAACTTTGAAGGAGCGAAAGGCTGCCTGGTAGGAGTCGGCCCGTGCCCTCGCTGCCTTTTGGAGTGCGCCGCCTTCTTGGGGTGCGTCGCCTTCTAGGAGGCGGTCCTTTGGCACAAGCCGGCCCCAAGGGCCGGCCTTGCGACCAATCGGGCTGATGGGTTGGCCAGCCCCGATGTCTTAAAAATTGTTGAAGTTCTGGTGAGGCTACCCAGGGTCTATCCCCCATCAGTAGTCCCTGAAACTGGTGAGGCTCTACGGCTTCGAGCAGTCGGAGGGCCTCGGCAGTTTCCCTCTCAAGTGACCTTCCACCTTCTGCTCCGCCCAACTGGTAGGAGTCGGACGCAAGGAGCTGAACGTGGCCAAGGCCGCCTGGTGGAATTCAAACCGGCTGGAGGGAGGCGGGGCGGCCGCCTGCCAAGCGTGCAACAGGGGCGCCCGCAGGCCAGGCTGGCCTGCCAGCCCACGCGCGCGATGGGACGTTACCATATGCTGGGGCCCGCCACTACAAGGCCTCGGCCCACATGTGGATCCGCTGCGACCGAGGCGGGCGGTTTCCCTCCCATGGCGCCATAACTGCACCTTAACACGCGGTAAATGCGGAGTCATGCGGGGCATGAGGCGTAGTTAATCCCACACCCACACGTTACCTAGGCTTCACCCCGGCCGACTATAAAGAGGGGGGGAGGGAGAGGAGGAGGGGCAAAACGCTCACGCGCCCACTCCCCACTCTCTCCCCTCTCCACTGGCATTGTCGTGCTGCTCCGCACTGTCGCCACCGACGTGCCGCTACGGTAGCTCCCCTCGTTGGTGTCATCTTGCCGTGACCGTCTCCCCATCGAAGCGACCACTCCACCGTGGCCACCACCGCAGCTTTGCTGCCGCACGTCGCCGTCGTTGTCATCCCCATCGCCGTAGTGTCCTTCTCCCTTTCTTCTCCGACATACTCTCCTACGCCGCCCTGCGTCATGGCGAAGAGTGGATGGATGGGCTCCGCGGAGGATTCCTTGCTCCGAGCACGTGGGAGAGCGCATCCCCGGGCCGGAGACCTCACCGCAGCCGGAGCCCGGTGAGTACGTAGTCTTCCACGCCCACTTCATCCACGGCTTCGCGCTCCCGGCCTCCGGCTTCTTCCGGGAGTTCCTCCATCACTTCCAACTTCAGCCGCACCACCTCACCCCAACATGGTGGTGTGCATCTCCGCCTTCGTCTCCCTCTGTGAGGGATACCTTGGCGTGCAGCCGATGATCGAGCTATGGGGTAGATTCTTCTTTCTCAAGTTCGGTGTAGCGGCGAAAGACAAGACGGCCCCGTGTGGAGCGTGTGTGGTCGTGAGGCGCTCAGGAAACGGCACATCCTTCCCTCCGCTTCCTCTGCACGAGTCAGCCAAGCTCTGGCAGAGGTCATTCTTCTACGTCCGGAATCTCCGGAATGTAGACTACATCAACTTACCGCCTTACATGCCAGGGCCGCCCGCTGGATTTCGCGGCAACTAGCAACATCAGCCTCCCAAGAAACCACTGCCTCCGAACATCATCTGTCGGTGTTCTTGGAATGGGGGTCCCCAGACTTGCCTGCATGTGGCCTGCGGCGTGGCTCAAGCGGCGGCCCAGTACGTCCCGTCTTCATCAACCCAAGCTCAAGACCCTCGTGAGGGGCCAAGCCTCGCGGGGCGGACGACGCAAGGCTTCCTCAGGGGCGGCCTCACCGGGCAGGCTCGCGAGGAGGCGGAGAGATCAAGGCAAGGAGTACCTCGCGAGGTGCTTGTGACGCAAGCCATGACGATCGAGACCAGGCGGGCGCCAGCCTACGCAGTGTCCTTGTTTCCTCTTTGGTGCAAAGGGGGCAAGCGCAGGCGCGGAGTACCGAGGCATCAAGCAAAGGTTTCCATATCGGTGCAACGAGACCAAGACCAGTAGGATGGCAGGACGGAGGTCACCGTGGAGCCCAAGACGGCGTCATCACCAGTGCCTTTGGCAGTCGAAGACAAACTTTAGTCAGGATAGCTTGTACTAGCTGTCCCCCTTCAAAATGGCCGTTGTTGGCTCCCTTCCCGCTAAATATTTGGGAAGAGGACCAGGGCCCCTATAAATAGAGATAGCCACCACCGTAGAGAGGGGATGACACACAGAGAGATGAGATCCAGAGCTGATCGAATCCATTCCAAGTAGAACACCGCACCAGCTCAAGAACACCCCTCGTGAGGCTTTTCTTCCTCTGTACTGTTCATCATCAGCCCCAGAGGCAATCCACCACACCACACACTGGATTATGGTATTACACCGCAAAGGTGGCCCGAACCAGTATAAACCTTGTGTCCCTTGTGTTGTTCATCGTGTAGCTTAGATTCGCGATGAGGCTTTGGGGCGTGGATCGGTAGGGAGAAGATCTTCATGCGCACCCAAGAGTTCGAACCTTAAGGGTTTTGCCAGAACCCGATGTCCGACATTTGGCGCGCCAGGTAGTGGCGCGCCGGAACTCTCCCTTCTGTCGACCCGCTCTCCATCAACACCACGCTTCGCCCTCATGGTGGACAACGCGCCGCCCACTCCGGCGGCCGATGCCAGCGCTGGGGCCAGGGGGCTCTGAGCCTTGGCCCCCGCCTTGCGACAGGTGCAGTGGCCGCGCAAGTTCAAGGCAGAGATGGCCCCGCACTACAACAGCGTGACGGATCCGCTGGCTTTCCTGCTGGCGTACGAGGAGGCCGTCCTCAAAGCCGGGGGTGACGACAGGGTCATGGCTAACTAGTTTCCCATGGCCCTCACCGGCATCCCGCGCATGTGGCTGCTCCATCTATCGACGGCTTCTGTGGCCTCCTGGGAGGAGCTGCGCAACCTCTTCCTCGCCCACTATGTTGCGCCGGTGCCCCCGGTCCTCGCAGCTCTCCTGGGCGGCTCGCAGGCACCGCCCTCGGGCCGCCACATCAGGCCGTTCGTCCGCCAGATCGGCGCCACTCTCACGCGGCACAGAGCTCCTCTAGGTTGGGTGGCGCCCAAGGCCGACCTGATCTTTAGCTTGGACGATCACCCCGTCAACACCGCCTGCTCGGGCGCGCTCCCAATGCTTTGCACGCCAACCATCTGTCAGGTGGCCATCACCAGGACCCTCATCGACAGCGGCGCCGGCCTCAACGTGCTCTCGGTGGAAGCCTTCAGCCTCCTCCATGTGCCACTGGAACGGCTCCAACCCAGCATGCCCTTCTCAGGCGTCGGAGGCGGTTCCTCCGGCTCCCTGGGGCAGATCCGCCTTCCGGTGACCTTCGGTACCCACGACAACTTCCGCACGGAGCTGGTCAACTTCGACATCGCTCACTTCGGCCTCCCGTACAACGCCATCCTCAGCTACCCCGCCTTGTCCCAATTCATGGCAGCGACCCATCCGGCCTACAACCTCATGAAGATGCCCGGGAGCAGCGGCATCCTCACCGTGGCTGGAGATACCAAAGATGCTTTGTAGGTGCTCAAGCTCGCTCTCAAGACTGCTGCAGCAGCGCAGCCTGCCAGCACTGACACCTCCTGGGCCAAGGGGGCTGTGCCAACCAAGAAGAAACAGCTGTTCACCCAAGACAAGGCGGAGACCAAGCAGGTACCAATTGATGAGGATGGATCCTCCGGTGCCACCTTCACCATAGGTGCCAACCTCGACCCCAACCAGGAGGAGGCTCTGGTGAAATTCCTGCGTGCGAACAAGGAGGTGTTCACGTGGGAACCCAAGCAGCTAGCAGGGGTCCCAAGGCAGGTGGTCGAGCATCACCTGAATGTGTGCCCCAATGTGCGCCCCGTGAAGCAGAAAGCAAGGCGGCAGTCCACCGAGAAGTAGGCCTTCATAATCCAAGAAACCCGCAAGCTGGAAGCTGCATGTGTCATTCACGAGGTTCGCTTCCCCGAATGACTGGCAAACCCTGTTGTTGTGCCGAAGAAGGGAGGAAAGGAGTGCATGTACGTCGACTTCACCAACCTCAATAAGGCCTGCCCTCAAGATCCATTCCCACTCCCCCGCATCAACCAAATTTCGACTCCACCGTTGAGTGCGATCAGTTGTGCTTCCTGGATGCCTTTTCGGGCTATCACCAAATCAAGATGGCGATAGAAGACATGGAGAAGACGGCCTTCCTGACCCCGTGCGGGGTGTACTGCTACACCTGCATGCTGTTCGGGTTGTGCAACACGGGCGCAACTTTCCAGTGATCGATGCATATCGCATTGGGTCGGCAGCTCGGGAGAAACACCGAGGCCTACGTCGACGACATTGTGGGGAAGTCTCAGGAGGCGAAGACCCTGATACAGGACCTGGAAGAAACCTTCGCGAGCCTTCATGAAGTGGAGCTGCGGCTCAACCCGGGGAAGTGCGTATTTGCCCTCTGGCAAGCTTCTGGGCTTCCTCGTGTCACACGGGGGGGGGGGGTCGAGGCCAACCCAAAGAAGGTCAAGGCAATCGAAGACATGAGTCCGCCGCAAACCCTCAGGGAGATGCAGAAGCTCGCCGGACGCGTAACTACGTTAGGGCGCTTCATCTCCAAGCTGGGGGAACGTGCCCTACCCTTCTTCAAGCTGATGAAGAAGAAGGGCCCGTTCGAGCGGACACCAGAGGCCGACGAAGCGTTTCAAGATCTCAAGAAGTACCTAACCAGCCCTCCGGTGATGGTGGAGCCACGCCCTCAGGAGCCCCTGGTGCTCTACCTCACTGCCACACCCTACTCTGCCAGCGCAGCTCTGCTGGCAGTTCGGGAAGAGCACCAGGCCAAGGCCGCATCGCGACCAACCGCGGCCCCGACCACGGTAGCACTAGACCAAGACAGCCTCGCAAAGACCACGGGCTCAGCAGATGGAGACCCGCCTCAACAGGAAGACACCCCTGGGGCTGAAGGGGCCTCACCAAGCAGCCAGGAGCTGGGGGCTTCGACGTCTCACGAGGCGCTCAACTCTTCGGAGGGCACGGGCTCCTTTGGCACACCCACCCTCGTCGAGCATCCTGTATATTTTGTCAGCACTGTGTTGCGGGACGCAAGGGCACGATACCCCGTGCCTCAGAAGCTCTTGCTCGCACTATTGGTGGCCTCACGTAAGTTGCGGCATTACTTCCAAGGTCACCCCATCAAGGTTGTCTCAGCCTACCCATTGGAGAGGGTACTCAGGAGTCCCAACTCCGCTGGAAGGGTTGCTAAATGGAACATCAAGCTGCAAGCATTTCAGTTGGAATTCAGCACGACCAGGGTCGTCAAAGGAGCCGCACTTGCAGATTTTGTGGCAGAATGGACAGAGGCGCCAGGGCTCGAGGCAGGCGAAGATCGGTCACTTTCCCCAGAAAGTGAGGCACCAGATGGCTGGGTTATGTACTTTGATGGAGCATTCACGCGACATGGCGCGGGGGCTGGGGCAGTGCTTATATCCCCCACTCAGGACAAGCTCTATTACACCGTGCAGCTCTGTTTCCAGCAAGGCGAGAAGGTCTCTAACAACATAGCAGAATATGAGGGCCTTATAGCAGGCTTAAAGGCCGCAGTAGCTCTGGAGGTGAAGCGCCTCGTCATCAACGGTGACTCACAGCTCCTCGTCAACTTCTCCAACAAAGTGTACTAGCCAAAGGACGAGCACATGGAAGCGTATCTTGCGGAGGTGCACGGAATGGAAAAGCAATTTTGGGGGCTGGAGTTGCAGCATGTGCCCCGTGGCACCAACTAAGAGGCTGATGACATCGCCAGGAGGGCATCAAGGTGGCTGCCTCAGGAGCCTGGCGTTTTCGAGGAATGGCTCTTCAAGCCCTTGACAGCACCAACGCTATCAAGCACATCGCAGCCTCGGGAAGAGCTCCCCCAACCACCTGCTATAGGAGCCCCGGCCTATGGCCCAACATCGGGAGCACGCTTGCTCCTAGCACTGGAGCCTCTGGAGGGATGCTGGACTGCGGAATTCAAGGACTACCTGATGCAATGGACTCTACCAGAGAAGGAGGAGGACGCAGAACACGTAGCTCGGCAGGCCACGACCTACTGCATCCAAGACGGAGAGCTCTACTGGAAGTGTCCAAACGATGTTTCCCTGCGTTGCATCTCCAGGGAACAGGGGAAGGAGTTGCTGGCTGACATACACGGTGGAGATTGTGGACACCACTCGTCATCACGGACCCTTGTCGGCAAGGCGTTTTGCAGCGGGTTTTACTGGCCTACATCACTCAACGACGCAATCGAGCTGGTGAAGGCTTGTGAAGCCTACCAATTCCACACCAAGAAGATTCATCAGCCAGCTCAGGGCCTGCAGACCATCCCACTCTCATGGCCGTTCGTGGTCTGGGGTCTGGATATCTTGGGCCCGTTTCCTCGAGCGCCTGGGGGCTACCGCTACCTCTACGTCACCATCGACAAGTTCACCAAGTGGGCGGAGGCGGAAGCCGTACGCACCAACCCAGGTGGTTCTGTAGTCAAGTTCATCAAGGGCCTCGTGAGCCAATTCGGGGTCCCTAATCGCATCATCACCGACAACGGTTCGCAGTTCACAAGCAATCTCTTCAAAATGTATTGTGCTAACCTTGGAACGGAGATATGCTATGATTTGGTGGCGCACCCCCGGAGTAACGGCCAGGCCGAACGCACCAACGTGGAGGTCCTGAAAGGCCTCAAAACCAGGACCTTCAAGAAGAAGCTGGAGGCCTGCGGTAGGGACTGGTATGATGAGCTCTAGTCCGTGCTGTGGTCCATCCGCACTACTGCCACAAAGTCGACTGGCGAGACCCTATTCTTCCTCGTCTACGGAGTAGAGGCGGTCCTCCCTCATGAGGTCAGGCGTTGCTCCGCGCGGGTCCTAGCATTTGATGAAGCGCAGCAGGACGCCATGCGGGGGATGGACCTCGTGTTGGGGGAGGAACACCGTCGGGAGGCCGCGCTGCGAGCGGCAAGATACCAGCAGGTGCTGCGCCGCAACATCCGCCCCAGGACTCTTGAGGTAGGTGACCTCATGCTTAGGTGGGTGTGATAACCCACAAATATAGGGGATCACAACAGTTTTCGAGGGTAGAGTATTCAACCCAAATTTGTTGATTCGACACAAGGGGAGCCAAAGAATATTCTCAAGTATTAGCAGCTGAGTTGTCAATTCAACCACACCTGGTGTCGATGTCAAAACCGGCGGATCTCGGGTAGGGGGTCCCGAACTGTGCGTCTAGGCGTATGGTAATAGGAGACAAGGGACACGATGTTTTACCCAGGTTCGGGCCCTCTCGATGTAGGTAAAACCCTACGTCCTGCTTGATTGATATTGATGATGTGGGTATTACAAGAGTAGATCTACCACGAGATCAAGGAGGCTAAACCCTAGAAGCTAGCCTATGGTATGATTGTTGTTGTTGTTCTACGGACTAAAACCATCCGGTTTATATAGACACCGGAGAGGGCTAGGGTTACACAGAGTCGGTTACAATGGTAGGAGATCTACATATCCGTATCGCCAAGCTTGCCCTCCACGCCAAGAAAAGTCCCATCTGGACACGAGACGAAGTCTTCAATCTTGTATCTTCATAGTCTTGGAGTCCGGCCGATGATGATAGTTCGGCTATCCGGGCACCCCCTAATCCGGGACTCCCTCAGTAGCCCCCGAACCAGGCTTCAATTACGACGAGTCCGACGCGTATATTGTCTTCGGCGTTGCAAGGCGGGTTCTCCTTCAAATTCCATGTGCCTGCCGAATAGTGTCCGGCTTCCTTATAAATGTTGCGCTCCTTGGCTTCCACGTCCAATAATGGCCCTCTTCCACGTGTCATATGAATGCGAAAAGCTAGGGTATTTTTGCGTTTTACCCCCTAGCCGCGCAAATGAGCTGCCTATAAGAGAGGCGAGGATCTAGATCCAACTCACACCATCCTCCTTCCGCAAGTACTCATCGAAGCGCCTCTGATAAAAATCCATTCCGTCATGGATAGTCGACGCGGCTCCTCCTCTCGCGCTCCCAGCCCTCAGCCAGGAGATTGGGGGAGATGTTCAGTTCCACACAGCGAGCTAGTGACGCTCCAAACTGAGGGATATCTTCCCCCAGCCTTCATGGTTCCGGTTTGAGCTGGACTGGCCACCTACAGGGGCGGAAAGCAGGCGGAGAGCGTCCCCAATCCCTCCAAAGGAGAGCGGGTATGCTTCGTCCCCTATCTAATAAGGGGACTCGGATTTCTGATACATCCGTTTCTCCGGGGGCTCTTGGAGTTCTATGGACTCCAGCTTCACCACCTTACACCTGCCTCCATTCTGCACATCGCGGGCTTTGTAGCCGTTTGCGAGCTGTTTCTGGGTGTCGAGCCCCATTTTGCGCTGTGGAAGAGATTGTTTTTCCTCGTACCCCGTTCTCACGAGGGGTCGATATATCAAGTGGGCGGAGCCGAAATATGGCGCATCGCCGGGACCGGATATCTATCCGGAACCCCTAAGAAGGCATCCGAAGACTGGCCTTCGAAATGGTTTTATATGGAGGACGCCCCTCTGCCGGATCCAGATCGGATCGGCCTCCCGGAGTTCAGCAACGCTCCCTTGAAGAAACGCCTGAGTTGGCGCCCGCGGAGCCCTCAAAGGGAAGATGATGGGAGCGTCCAATATCTGATGGGCCGGATAAGGTTACTGGCCCACTCCGGATTGACCATGATTGGAGTCATTTCCACGTGCATTATGCGAGGGGTGCAGCCGCTCCAATATAGGGGCCACCCCATGTGGGATTTCAACGGGGAGGATGACGCCACCCGTCATGGCCGCAAGGTGCCGGGATCGGCCGCCGATCTGGCGAAGATCCTGTCTGGCTTGTACAAGGGGGAGAAGGAGGACTTCCTCCGCACGAGTCCATTGAATGGATTCTCCATGAATAACCCTCGGAGCTGGGTAAGCGGATGTTTATCTGTCCGATCCATATTCCCAAAGTCAAGTGTCTCACTTTGTGGTTCTGACGCAGGAGCTGTGCCGGGATGTGGAGGGCATACAAAGCCTGACTCCACAGCCCGAGGATCCGGGACGATCCCTTGATCCGGCCTCCGAAGAGGATCCGGACATAAAGGTGGAGCTGATTGATGGGGTGTTCCACCAACTTAGCATGGACAATGCTCTAGTCGCCACTACGGCTGACTACCCCGGTTTATCTCCGGCTTCCCAGGTGACTACGACCGAAGTCCTGACACCATCATTTGATCCATGCATTTCTGACCATCGTATACCAATGGTGCATCACAGGAAGCGCCTTTAAGGCAGGAAGACGAACCCGCGGCGGCTGACCAGCAAGGGTCAGTTCGGCCCAGCAGGCGGAAGAGGAGTGCGGCGCGAATCGAGACGTCGCCGCAACGGTACGGCGTACCGCTGTTTTAAGGGAAAGATACATAGGAGGTATATTAACACTCCTGTCTTTTTCAGGAGGAAGAGCGCTCGCCGGACAGTGTCTGGAGAGGTTGCCAATCAAGCCTCCGCCAGCCATGCTCCAACGCGTGGTCCGAAAGGGGAGGCGAACACAAGGCATGAGCCAGATGCTCCTCCAACGGAGGATGCCAACAGGCTGTCCGCCACCAGGTCTGAGGTGGAGAGCGCCATGAATCACAGGCGCCGCCGGATGGTTCTTCGCGACGCGTGTTTCTCTCCGGAGGCACTAAATGCCTTTAATGCGGGAGACGCGCACCTCTGTGCCGCTCGAGATGGTTTAACCAGAGCCACAGAGCAATATGTGAAAGACATACGGGTGAGGAATTTTAATAGTTATATATGCCAGTAGCCCCCGAGACTTAAAATAGTTAGAATAACTGATTTAAGGATCATTTGTTTATGCAGGATCTTGCGGAGAAGAATACCTGTCTGTCCCAGGAGCTTCAAGAGTGCAAGGCCCAACTTGAGGCCTCACTAGCCACCGCAGGGGGAGCCACAGAGACCCCCTCTGGTAATACATACTTTGAAAAGATAAGTAATTTATGAAGTGCGGCGCGTGCGTAAGTCTGACAATTGAATTGCAGAGGGTGCCGGATTGGAACCAGACAAGCAACATCTGCTACGCCAGCTGAAGGCCAGCGAGAAGGTGCTTATGAGGGTGCAGCAGGAGAGGAGCAAACTCCAAGATGCCAACACCCGGCTGGGCGAAGAACTAAAAGATGTTCGGGTCCAGCTGGCTGACTCCGTAAAGGAAAATCGGCGGCTTCGTCGCGGCATTTACAGTAAGTGCTTGAGCAAACTCTTTCGAAAAGAAGAGTTCGGCAAGGAAGTCGATTGACAGAAATGTGTCTGTAGGTGTGCTCACGGGTCGTCCGGCGGAGGAAATGCCTGCTTCCACGGGTGACCTTCTTCCCAAGCTACTGCAACTGCACGAACGTATTCGGCAGGATGAGCGGCATCGTCCAGGCCTTATGGTCGTCCGTCTCCCTACCCGAGTGTCTTGGAGGGCTTGCTGACAAGCTTCAGGGAGTACGATAGCGCTTCTGTTTGTGGAAGATATCAGCCTGCCGTCAAGGCGCCAGAGAGGCCTGGGCCATGGTGAAGACGCGGTACACGAAGGCTGATCCAAACCACATGGCCGAGGTCGGACCTGTGGGGCCCGATGGGAAGGAGATCCCTGTGAGCTTAATGTACGGCCAAGTAGAGTTGGCCGCGAAATATTCCCAACGGGACTGTAAACTAGACAGCCTGTTAGATGGGATTGAAGAGGAGTTCAATCAATCAACTTGACGATGTAATTTTAAAATGACATGTAAAATGCCTTCTAGCCGGATTGTAGATTGTTTGTCTTTGCGGACCTTTTCGCTTCAACCTCGGGACCCAACAGTCTGGAGTGTGTTCGAATACCCTAGCGATTATAAAAACCGGGGCATGCATGGAGACCAGGCGTAGGGGTCATTAGTGCTTTATCAGCCAAGTGCCCAACTAGTTATGTTATATTACATGGTTAGTAAGAAACATCTTCCAGGGAGAATAGTTCTGTTAGGGGTTCCTTTCCCTGGGAGGCATGCCCTTAAGGTGCATGTCCGTACTGCGAAAAGAGCAGAAAAAGCATCTGGGGGCAGATAATTGTAAATAAGTAATAAATCATCTTTCAAGTCACCGACCGAATATTCCCTTAAGAACGCTAGCTTTCGGCTTCACCCAGTCCGAGGTACACATCCGGCTGACCCGACAGTAACAATCGCAGAGGTGCTCCCTTTACCTCCTAGCTGAACAATTGGGAACGTAGGGGTAAGCACAGGAGCCAGGCAACCCAGCTTGGCCAAAACTTAAGTCATATCGATGCATATAATGGTGAGTAAAAGGTACATGCGGAAGTATGACACATGTGTTGGGCATGAAGCCCGTATAAATAAGCTTCTGTTAAAGAAGCCCCCAGGTATAATGAGTGCTAGTAGCACATCAAGTGTGTGCGAACAATGCGCAGATCAGCCCATCAAAGGCTTTTACTAAAAAAAGGGGGAAGAAGAAGGGAAACAAGAGACAGTGAAAATGTAAAAGGTGGACGGAGGAGGGAGACGAACTCTGAGTCCGACGCTAGGCGTAGAATCTTCGAAGACGGGCTGCGTTCCATGGGTTCGGCTCGAGTCGGTTGTCAGATGCGTTACGTAGACGGTATGCTCCGCCGGTCAGGACTTGGTCGATGATGAAGGGACCTTCCCATTTGGGCTTGAGTTTGTCCTTTTTCTTGTCCGGCAGGCGTAGAACAAGTTCGCCAACATTGTAAGTTTTGGCCCGTACTTCTCTGCTTTGATATCTTCGAGCCTGTTGCTGGTAAAGTGCGGAACGAGCTTTTGCCACGTCCCGCTCCTCCTCTAAGGAGTCCAAACTGTCCTGCCGATCCAACTCGGCTTCTCTTTCTTCATACATGCGCACGCGAGGTGAGTCATGAATTATATCGCAGGGCAAAACTGCCTCTGCGCCGTACACCATAAAAAATGGTGTGAATCCGGTAGTGCGGTTCGGCATGGTCCGCAGCCCCCAGAGTACGGAGTCGAGCTCCTCTACCCAGTGCGTGTTGGATTCCGTGAGGGACCGCACTAATTTGGGTTTGATGCCGTTCATGATTAGACCATTTGCTCGTTCGACTTGACCGTTAGATTGGGGGTGATAGACTGAAGCGTAGTCAAGTCTGATGCCCATGTTCTTGCACCAGAGTTTAACCTCGTCGGCCGTGAAATTCGTGTCGTTATCAGTAATGATGCTGTGGGGGACACCATAACGGTGTACTACCCCGGATATGAAGTCTATCACGGGTCCGGATTCGGCCGTTTTAACTGGCTTGGCCTCTATCCATTTGGTGAATTTGTCCACCATGACCAATAGGTATTTTTGCTTGTGGGTTCCCCCTTTAAGGGGTCCAACCATATCAAGCCCCCAGACCGCGAACGGCCAGGTGATGGGTATAGTTTTGAGGGCGGTGGGTGGCATGTGGCTTTGATTAGCATAGAGCTGGCAACCGAAGCATCGTTGGACTAAGTCCTGAGCATCTGCCCGGGCAATCGGCCAATAAAATCCTGTACGGAAGGCCTTGCCTACAAGGGCCCGGGCTGCGGCGTGGTGCCCACCGAGTCCG
Organism: Triticum aestivum; assembly: GCF_018294505.1. Lineage (NCBI taxonomy): Eukaryota > Viridiplantae > Streptophyta > Magnoliopsida > Poales > Poaceae > Triticum > Triticum aestivum. The sequence goes on from NC_057801.1 coordinate 451,564,907, forward strand.
GCGTGAATTTCAGCCAGGAGATTTCGCCCTTCCTCTTCGGAGATACACCTTTGAAGGACTCCGGTTGTGCTTTTCTTATAAAGTTCTCCCTCATGGACCTTGTAGGCTTTAGATCGCCGAACTATGCAGCGGGCCTCATTTTGGTCTTCGGGGAGTTCCTGCCTAGTTAAGTAGGCTAGGAATGGTTCCGTCCACGGGGCAATTACTGCCATTATTTCGTGGGCTGAGGGTGTTATTTCATTGGCTGGGCCACCGATTGTGTTAGAATGTTCCATGTTGGGTGGCGCGGTTGGTTCCGGGTTGCTATTTCCGGACTCCTCTTCCCATAGTACGGATGGCTTAAAGAGCCGCTCCAGGAAGATGTTTGGAGGGACGGCGTCGCGTTTTGCGCCGATGCGCGCCAACACGTCGGCTGCCTGGTTATTATCCCGGGCTACATGGTGGAATTCGAGTCCTTCGAACCGAGCTGACATTTTTAAGACGGCGTTACGATAGGCTGTCATTTTCGGATCCCTGGCATCAAAGTCTCCATTTACTTGGGATATTGCGAGGTTTCAGTCCCTACGCACCTCTAGGCGTTGAATACCCATGGAGATTGCCATCCGGAGACCATGTAGAAGGGCCTCGTATTCGGCTGCATTGTTAGAGTCCGTGTACATTATCTGAAGTACGTATTGGACTGTATCTCTGGTTGGGGACGTCAGTACGACGCCAGCCCCCAAGCCAGCCAACATTTTGGAGCCATCGAAATGCATGATCCAATTGGAGTATGCGCCGTACTCTTTAGGGAGTTCGGCTTCGGTCCATTCGGTGATGAAGTCAGCCAAAACTTGCAACTTTATAGCTCGCCTTGGTTTGTAGGTTATGTCGAATGGTAGGAGCTCAATGGCCCATTTTGCAATCCTGCCCGTTGCGTCGCGGTTGTTTATAATGTCGTTGAGGGGTACTTCGGAGGCCACTGTTATCGAGCACTCTTGAAAGTAGTGGCGCAGCTTCCGGGATGCCATGAACACCGCGTACGCTATCTTTTTATAATGTGGATACCGGAACTTGCATGGGGTTAAGACAGTGGATACGTAGTACACTGGTTTTTGAAGAGGGAATTTGTGTCCTTCTGTTTCTCGTTCGACGACGAGCGCTGCGCTGACAATTTGATGTGTTGCCGCGATATATAATAACATTGGTTCGCCTAGGTTGGGCGCGACCAGGACCGGATTTGTTGCTAATATGGCCTTTATTTCTTCGAGTCCGGCCGTGGCAGCATCCGTCCACTCGAAGTGTTCGGTGCGCCGGAGGAGGCGGTAGAGAGGCAATGCCTTTTCTCCCAAACGGGAGATGACGCGGCTTAGAGCCGCCACGCATCCAGACAGTTTCTGTATTTGTTTGAGGTCTTTTGGGATATCCAGTTGTGACAGAGCTCGGATCTTAGCTGGGTTTGCTTCAATTCTTCTACCGGATACAATGAAGCCCAAGAGCTTTCCGGCTGGTACGCTGAAAACGCATTTTTCCGGTTTGAGCTTAATGTCATATGCTCGGAGGTTGTCGAATGTGAGCCTCAAATCGTCTACTAGAGTTTCGACGTGTTTGGTCTTAACGACCACATTGTCTACGTATGCCTCCACTGTTTTGCCGATCTGGGTAGCCAGACATGTCTGAATCATGCGCTGATATGTTGCGCCGGCGTTTTTAAGTCCGGATCACTGACCAGAGTGGTCCGTATGGAGTAATGAATGCCGTTGCGGCCTGGTCTGTTTCCGCCATCTTGATTTGATGGTATCCGGAGTATGCGTCAAGGAAACACAATGAATCGTGCCCCGCGGTAGCATCGATGATTTGGTCGATGCGGGGGAGGGGGAAAGGATCCTTTGGACAGGCCTTATTAAGGTCTTTAAAATCCACACAAAGGCGCCAGGATTTGTCCTTTTTTGGTACCATTACCAGGTTCGCTAGCCAGTCCGGATGTTTTATATCTCTGATGAATCCGGCTTCTAATAGTTTGGCTAGATCCTCTCCCATTGCCTGTCTTTTGGGTTCGAAAAATCATCGAAGAGCCTGTTTGACTGGCTTGAATCCTTTTAGGATATTTAGGTTGTGCTCTGCCAGCCTGCGTGGGATTCCTGGCATATCTGAAGGGTGCCAGGCGAAAATGTCCCAATTTTCCCGAAGGAATTCTCGTAGTGTGGCTTCTACATCAGGGTTTAATTGTGCCCCAATGGAGGCCGTCTTTGTGGGGTCCGTTGGATGGACCTGGAATTTGACTATGTCGTCTGCTGGTTTAAAAGATGTGGACTTAGATCTCTTATCGAGTATCACATCGTCCCTATTCACAGTGGAGCGTAGTGCCGTGAGTTCTTCTGCCAATAGGGCTTCGGATAGTGCCTCTAGGGCTAGTGCGGCTGTCTTATTTTCAGCGCGGAGTGCTATGTCCGGATCACTGACCAGAGTGATGATTCCATTGGGCCCGGGCATTTTGAGCTTCATGTACCCGTAATGGGGTACGGCTTGGAAAATTGTGAATGCCTCTCGCCCTAATAGAGCGTGATATCCGCTGCTGAACGGGGCCACTTGGAACGTGACTTCCTCCGACATGTAGTTGTCCGGCGAGCCGAACACCACATCTAGTGTGATTTTTCCTGTGCAGTGTACTTCCCGACTAGGGATTATTCCTCTAAAGGTTGTGCTGCTTCGCTCAATGCGGCTCCAGTCTATTTCCATTTTTGGAGTGTTTCCTCATAGATGAGGTTTAATCCGCTGCCACCATCCATGAGTACCTTGGTAAGACGAAAGCCGTCCACTATGGGACTGAGGACCAATGCGGCTGGTGCTCGGGCTGTTTGGAATTTAGGTTCGTTGCTGACATTGAAGGTGATAGCCGTGTCGCTCCATGGATTTGTTGTTGCTACTTGGTAGACTTCGACGAGGCTGCGGATTGTTCGTTTCCGCATATTATTTGATGCGAAAGTCTCGAGGATTGTTAATACCGTACTGGTACTGTTGGGCTGGTTTTCCGGGGCTAGAAGCCCTTCGCCACTTTTGGCCACCTGTCGTAGTATCCAACATGCCCGGAGGCTATGCGTTGGAGTGGCGCCTTCTGCATTATGGATTTTGCAGGGTCCGCTGAGCCATCCCTCCAGTATGGTTCCGTACCCTTTAGGGGTTTTTTGCTTTTTGGTTTTTGACCCAGGTGCTTGAGCATGGTGCACCCTTTTATTACGGACTAAGGTTGTGTTTAGGGCCGGATTGTCCCAAAATCTAGTTTCGGTTTTCTAGGCACTCTCCGTCGCATAGTATTTTCGTACTATGGTCGCCAGGTCGGCGAAGCGCGTGACCTTGCGATGACTTATGGCGTTCATGATTCCCTTGTCCGTGCAATTATTGCAGAAAATAGAGATTGCGCTTTCCTCATGGCAGTCATTTATCTTGTCCATAACCAGGAGGAATCTGGCCCAGTAATGATGTACTATTTCATCGGGCTCTTGCCGTATTTGAGATAGATCGCTTGTGTTTGGGTGGGCGGGTGGAACTAAATTCGGAACCCCGCCCAATCTGAGGCTCAAAGGCCGAGGAGTTTCCGGATTTGGAAGCTTGGATTGCTGGAGGTCGTCCAACGAATCTAGTCCGCTGCCTGACTTTAGGTTCAGTACTCGATTGACGTTCGTCCCTCCGCGGGAATCCGGCATGGAGGGATCGGGAATCCGGACATAACTGGTTTTTAACATAGAAGAAGAGTCGCCACGTTGTTCTTCTACCACCGCAACATGGTGGGTAGTCTGGGGAGAGTTAATTTCTCTCAGATCGGTTTTAAGCCCAATTTGATCGTAGTCTGTAGCGACTCCCAGGGCGGCGATGCGATCCAAGAGCTCGTTTACGGAAGAGAGCTCCATCGGATCCAGCTGCTCATCGAATTCCGAGTTGATGCGAAGATCGCTTTTGATGACCCGAGAGGTCATCGTCGAAGCGGTGGCCGAATAGGCGGTCATAAGAAAACCACCCAGCCGGATAGCTTGACCAGTGGCCAAAGCTCCTTTGGAAATGGTACCGTCTTTAAAAACGGGAAGAGGCATCCTTCCTGATTGCGACGGCACAGAGGAACTCTCAATGAAAGCACCAATGTCGGTGTCAAAACCGGCGGATCTCGGGTAGGGGGTCCCGAACTGTGCGTCTAGGCGGATGGTAACAGGAGACAAGGGACACGATGTTTTACCCAGGTTCGGGCCCTCTTGATGGAGGTAAAACCCTACGTCCTGCTTGATTGATATTGATGATGTGGGTATTACAAGAGTAGATCTACCACGAGATCAAGGAGGCTAAACCCTAGAAGCTAGCCTATGGTATGATTGTTGTTGTTGTTCTACGGACTAAAACCATCTGGTTTATATAGACACCAGAGAGGGCTAGGGTTACACAGAGTTGGTTACAATGGTAGGAGATCTACATATCCGTATCACCAAGCTTGCCCTCCACGCCAAGGAAAGTCCCATCCGGACACGAGACGAAGTCTTCAATCTTGTATATTCATAGTCTTGGAGTCCGGCCGGTGATGATAGTTCGGCTATCTGAACACCCCCTAATCCGGGACTCCCTCACCTGGAAACTTAATATCTGCAGCAAGGTGTTTAGTAGCAAAGTAATATAATAGTGGTGGTAACGGTAACAAAGTAAAGACAACAAATGTAATGTTTTTGGTATTTTTGTAGTGATGATAACAGTAGCAACGGAAAAGTAAATAAGCGTAAACCAGTATATGGAAAACTCGTAGGCACCGGATTAGCGATGGATAATTATGCCGGATGCGGTTCGTCATGTAACAGTTACAACATAGGGTGACACAGAACTAGCTCCAGTTCATCAATGTAATGTAGGCATGTATTCCGTATATAGTCATACGTGCTTATGGAAAAGAACTTGCATGACATCTTTTGTCCTACCCTCCCGTGGCAGCGGGGTCCTATTGGAAACTAAGGGATATTAAGGCCTCCTTTTAATAGAGAACCGGAACAAAGCATTAGCACATAGTGAATACATGAACTCCTCAAACTATGGTCATCACCGGGAGTGGTCCCGATTATTGTCACTTCGGGGTTGCCGGATCATAACACATAGTAGGTGACTATAGACTTGCAAGATAGGATCAAGAACACACATATATTAATGAAAACATAATAGGTTCAGATCTGAAATCATGGCACTCGGGCCCTAGTGACAAGCATTAAGCATAGCAAAGTCATAGCAACATCAATCTCAGAACATAGTGGATACTAGGGATCAAACCCTAACAAAACTAACTCGATTACATGATAAATCTCATCCAACCCATCACCGTCCAGCAAGCCTACGATGCAATTACTCACGCACGGCGGTGGGCATCATGGAATTGGTGACGGAGGATGGTTGATGATGACGACGACGGCGACGAATCCCCCTCTCCGGAGCCCCGAACGGACTCCAGATCAGCCCTCCCGAGAGAGATTAGGGCTTGGCGGCAGCTCTGTATCGTTAAACGTGATGAAACTTTCTCTCTGATTTTTTTCTCCCCGAAAGCCAATATATGGAGTTGGAGTTAGCATCGGAGGGCATCCAGGGGGCCCACGAGGTAGGGGGGCGCACCCAGGGGGGAGGGGCACGCCCCCCACCCTCGTGGACAGGGTGTGGGCCCCCCTGGTCTTCATCTTTGGCGAGGATTTTTTATTATTTATTCTAAGATATTCCGTGGAGTTTCAGGTCATTCCGAGAACTTTTGTTTTCTGCACATAAAACAACACCATGGCAATTCTACTGAAAACAGCGTTAGTCCGGGTTAGTTCCATTCAAATCATACAAGTTAGAGTCCAAAACAAGGGCAAAAGTGTTTGGAAAAGTAGATACGACGGAGACGTATCAACTCCCCCAAGCTTAAACCCTTGCTTGTCCTCAAGCAATTCAGTTGACAAACTGAAAGAGAAAAAAGAAAAACTTTTACAAACTCTGTTTGCTCTTGTTGTTGTAAACATGAAAAGCCAGCATTCAAGTTTCAGCAATTATTATGAACAACCCATACTCACAATGACACATAGGTCTCATAATTACTCGTATCAATAGCATAATCAGCTAGCGAGCCATAATAGCAAAACTCGGATGACAACACTTTCTCAAAATAATCATAACATGATATAACAAAATGGTATCTCGCTAGCCCTTTCTGAGACCACAAAACATAAATGCAGAGCACCTTTAAAGATCAAGGACTGACTAAACATTGTAATTCATGGTAAAAGATATCCAGTCAAGTCATACCCAATATAAACCAATAATAATGAATGCAAACGACAATGTGCTCTCCAGCGGGTGCTTTTTAATAAGAAGGGTGATGACTCAACATAAAAGTAAATAGATAGGCCCTTCGCAGAGGGAAGCATGGATTTGTAGAGGTGCCAGAGCTCGGTTTTGAGATAGAGATAAATTATATTTTGGGCGGCATACTTTCATTGTCAACATAACAACTAAAAGACGACGATATCTTCCATGCTAAATAGATTATAGGCGGTTCACAAACAGAATGGTAAAGTTTATCCTCCCCTTCCTCCACAAGCATCAATCCATGGCTTGCTCGAAACAATGAGTGCCTCCAACATTCAACAGGTCCCAAGGGGAGTTTTGTTTGCAGTTATTTTGATTTAGGTTGCATAAAGCATGAGACTGAGCATCCCGGATACCAGCCATTTTCTCGTGAATGAGGAGCGGAGTCCACTCCTCTTGAGAATAACCCGCCTAACACGGAAGATAAGGGCAGCTCTAGTTGACATATGAGCTATTCGAGCATGCAAAACAGAATGTTTATTTGAAGGTTTAGAGTTTGGCACATACAAATTTACTTGGAACGGCAAGTAAATACCGCATATAGGTAGGTATAGTGGACTCATATGGAACAACTTTGGGGTTTAAGGAGTTTGGATGCACAAGCAGTATTCCCGCTTAGTACAGGTGAAGGCTAGCAACAGACTGGGAAGCGACCAACTGAGAGAGAGACAACAGTCGTAAACATGCATTAAAATTAATTTACACCGAATATAAGCATGAGTAGGATATAATCCACCATGAACATAAATATCATGAAGGCTATGTTGATTTGATTCAAATACATGCGTGAACATGTGCCAGGTCGAGTCACTCAATTCATTTAAAGGAGGATACCATCCCATCATACCACATCATAATCATTCTAATAGCATGTTGGCATGCAAAGTAAACCATTATAACTCATAGCTAATCAAGCATGACACAAGCAACTATAATCTAAATGTCATTGCAAATATGTTTACTTCATAATAGCTGAATCAGGAACGACGAATCATCATATTTACAAAAACAAGAGAGGTCGAGTTCATACCAGCTTTTCTCTTCCCAATAAGTCCATCATATATCATCATTATTGCCTTTCACTTGCACGACCGAATGGTGTGAATAATAATAAGAGTGCACGTGCATTGGACTAAGCTGGAATCTGCAAGCATTCAACTCAAGAGAGAAGACAAGTAATATGGGCTCTAAGTTTAAATAATCAATCATGCATATAAGAGCCACTAAGCATTTTCAATATGGTCTTCTCGACCCCCAAAGAAAGGAAAAGAAATAAAAACTATTTACACAGTAAAGCTCCCAACAAGCAAAAGAAGAACGTGAAATATTTTTGGGTTTTCATTTTAATTCTACTACAAGCATGGAAAGTAAACTAACTATTTTTTTGGTTTTTTTCTTAAAGTTTATTAAACACACAAGAAGAAAGAAGGAAAAAGAAAGTTAAACTAGCATGGGTAATACAATGAAAGAGTATGAGCACCGACATCTAGCAATGAGTGTGTGTGAACATAAATGTAATGTCGGTGGGTAATACGTACTCCCCCAAGCTTAGGCTTTTGGCCTAAGTTGGTCTATTGCCAGGGATAGCCTGGCGGATACCCGTAGGTGAAGCTGGGGTCATACTGCGACGAAGAAGGCTCCGGCTGCCACTGGCTGGCAACCTCCTCTGGATCCCAAGAATAAACAGATAGTCGTGGAGGCTCATATTGCGGCACCGGCTCCAGGGCTGGTGCAGGGTTCCGATAGGCTTGAACGGCCAACCACGGAACGATGTGAGGTTCTACAGACAAGTTAAACAAAGAAGGAGAAGGCAAAGTAATAGTCTCAGGGTGATGTTTATCAAAGTACAATTTATATTTGAGCTCCCCATCGCGACTCTTAACAAGAAAATCATGCGCTATCATACTCTTATAATCTAAATAAACACGGGGCAGCACTGTTTCTTCTTCCTCCTCATGCCTAATAGGTATTTCAAAATGTTCAGCTAGGCGTGAAGCATAAATGCCTCCAAAGATGGGGCCCTTAGTACGGTTCAGGCTTAACCGTCTAGCAACAATTCCACCCATACTAATAGAGTTATTGCGGTATAAACCATGGAGCAAAATAATAATATCAGGAATACTAAGGTTCCCACAGTTCCCACGTCCAATCAAGCAACGACTAGCAAATAAGGCAAAGTAGCGTAAAACAAGATAATGTATGTTAGTGATCCTTGCATCAGAAACCTTCCTGGTTTCTCCTACCATGATGGTGTTAACAAAAACTTCTAATTCGTTACGGTGGGGTTTATCTAAGGTGCCCTCAAAGGGTATTCTGTAAACCTCGCAGAATTCTGCTAAAGTCATCTCTTTAGCAACGTCATATAAATGAAACTCTACTGTTGGAGGTGATTTCTTAGGGAAAAAGTAGAAGTTTTGCACAAAAGTATTTGTGAGTAAGAGATACTGATGATGTTGGTCGTGGAGGAAGTTGGTGAGGCCAGCATTCTCAATCAATAAATAGAAATCTTCATGAATCCCAGCTCTCCTCAAGAAGTCATCGGAAGGCCACACAAGGCCGGACCTCCGCGGTGCGAGGTAAATTAAATTTGGGCTTCTCCTCTTCTTCCTTTTGTTTTTCCTTAGAGCTTCGGCTCGACGAGCCCCTCAAAAGTCTCTTCATTATTTCTGAAACAATCTGAAATTTTTAGTAACTTCAAATAAAAGTGAACCAACTTCAATAAAATTGATAGTAACAACTCCCACAAGTGCCTAGAGCCTATATAGAGCATTAGAACTACTTGGAACCATATAAATTTGACATGCAAGCTCAAGAACATGGTCACCTATGCAGCACCAATTTGCAATGAATAAAGCACTAGACCAAAAACTAATTGGACCAATGGACGAGTCACATACCAAGGAACAATCTCCCCAAGCAGTTTTGCGAGAGGTGCTTTGAGCAAGGAGATCGAAAATCACGGCAACGGGGGCTGGAACTCGTGCTTGAGTTGGTTTTTCGTGTTTGTGTGAGGCAGAGGAAGAAGATGGGTGTAGGAATAAGTGGAGGAGGGCCACCATGGGCCCACGAGGCAGGGGGCGCGCCCAGGGGGGTAGGGCGTGCCCTCCATCCTCGTGGCCAGGTGGCAGCTCCCCCCGTGGTAATTTTTGCACAGTAAATTCTCAAATATTCCCGAAAAATCATATTAAATTGGCATGGCATTCTGAGGACTTTTATTTTCAGGATATTTTTATATTGCACGGATAAGTCAGGAAACAGGCAGAAAAATACTATTTTATTTTATTTCTACTAAGTAACAGAAAATATAAAGAGGGTACAGAAGGTTGTGCTTCTAGTTTCATCCATCTCGTGATCATCAAAATGAACCCGCTAACAAGGTTGATCAAGTCTTGTTAACAAACTCATTCCGAATAATCACGGAACCGGAGAAATTTCGAATAACACTAGGTTACCTCAACGGGTTTATGAAAATCCCCAACAATAAGAATATCATACTTTTTCTTGACAGTAGGGAGGGGAAATTCAAAACCTCCAAATATAATCAATGGAACTTTTCCAATAGAGTTGATACTATAAACTTGAGGTTGTTTCCTCGTAAAGTGTACCGTATGCTCATTACCATTAACATGAAAAGTGACATTGCCTTTGTTGCTATCAATAACAGCCCCTGCAGTATTAAGGAAAGGTCTTCCAAGAATAATAGACATACTATCATCCTCGGGAATATCAAGAATAACAAAGTCCATTAAAATAGTAACGTTTGCAACCACAACAGGCAGATCCTCACAAATACCGACAGGTATAGCAGTTGATTTATCAGCCATTTGCAAAGATATTTTAGTAGGTGTCAACTTATTCAAGTCAAGTCTACGATATAAAGAGAGAGACATAACACTGACACCGGCTCCAAGATCACATAAAGCAGTTTTAACATAATTTCTCTTAATGGAGCATGGTATAGTGGGTACTCCTGGATCTCCAAGTTTCTTTGGTATTCCACCCTTAAAAGTATAATTAGCAAGCATGGTGGAAATTTCAGCTTCCGGTATCTTTCTTTTATTAGTAATGATATCCTTCATGTACTTAGCATAAGGATTTGTTTTGAGCACATCAGTTAATCACATACGCAAAAAGATGGGTCTAATCATTTCAGCAAAGCGCTCAAAATCCTCATCATCCTTTTTATTAGATGGTTTCGGAGGAAAAGGCTTGGGTTTCTGAACCCATGGTTCTCTTTCTTTACCATCTTTCCTAGCAACAAAGTCTCTTTTATCATAAGTTGATTCTTTGATTGTGGGTTATCAAGATCAACAGCTGGTTCAACTTCTACATCATTATCATTACTAGGTTGAGCATCAACATGAACATTATCATTAACATTATCACTAGGTTCATGTTCATCACCTGATTGTGTTTCAGCATCAGAAATAGAGATATCATTTGGATTATCAGGTGGTTCAGCAATAGGTTCACTAGAAGTTTGCACAGTCCTATCATTTTTCTTTTTCTTCCTCTTAGAAGAACTAGGTACATCAATATTGTTTCTCTGAGAATCTTGCTCGATTCACTTAGGGTGGCCTTCAGGATACAAAGGTTCTTGAGTCATTCTACCAGTTCTAGTAGCCACTCTAACAGCATAATCATTTTTCTTACTATTCATTTCATCGAGCGCTTCTTTCTGAGCTTTAAGTACTTGTTCTACTTGAGTGGTAACCATAGAAGCATGTTTGCTAACAAGTTTAAGTTCACCTCTAATATCAGCCATATAATCACTCAAGCGTTTAATCATAAAGGTATTCTATTTTAATTGTCTACCAAAATAAGCATTAAAGTCATCTTGCTCAAAAAATGAAGTCATCAAACTCATCCAAGCACTGACTAGCAATTTTAGTAGGAGGGACTTCAGCTTTATCATATCTATAGAGAGAATTTACCTTTACTACCTGTGTCGGGATATCGGGAGGTTCTTCAGTAAATAAATAATTGAGATCATACACTTCTTCAACAGGCGGTAAATTAAGACCATGTATTTCTTCAATAGGAGGTAAATTCTTAACATCTTCAGCTTTAATACCTTTTTCTTTCATGGATTTTTTGCCCTTTGCATATCTTCGGGACTGAGAAATAGAACACCTCTCTTCTTCGGAGTTGGTTTAGGAATAGGCTCAGTAATTGGCTCAGGAGCTGGCTCGGGAGGTGCCCAATTATTTTCATTTGCCAACATATTATTCAATAGAATTTCAGCGTCATCCGGTGTTCTTTCCTTGAAAAGAGAACCAACACAACTATCCAGGTAATCTCTGGAAGCATCAGTTAGTCCATTATAAAAGATATCAAATATTTCAGGTTTCTTAAGAGGATGATCAGGCAAAGCATTAAGTAACTTGAGAAGCCTCCCCCAAGCTTGTGGGAGACTCTCTTCTTCAATTTGCACAAAATTGTATATTTCCCTCAAAGCAGCTTGTTTCTTATGAGCAGGGAAATATTTAGCAGAGAAGTAATAAATCATATCCTGGGGACTTTGCACACAACCAGGATCAAGAGAATTAAACCGTTTCTTAGCATCACCCTTTAATGAGAACAGAAATATTTTGAGTAAATAAAGGTGGCGCGATCTCAGATTATTAGTAAACAGGGCAGCTATATCATCTAACTTACGAAGATGTGCCACAATAGTTTCAGATTCATAGCCATAAAAAGGATCAGATTCAACCAAAATAATTACATCTGGATCGACAGAAATATCATAATAATCCTGATCAGGAACACAGATAGGTGAAGTAGCAAAAGCAGGGTCGGGTCTCATCCTACCTCTAAAAGATTCTTTACTCCACTTAATTAGCAACCTCTTACGTTCAAGACTATCTTGGCAAGCAAGAACAACTTCAATAGATTCAACATTAAAAAGATAACCCTCAGGAATAGAAGTCATAGGTTCATCATCACTCACATCATCGTGTTCAGGTTCAATAATTTCTCTTTCTCTAGACCTAGCAATTTGCTCATCAAGATATTCACCAAGTGGCACAGTAGTATCAATCATAGAAGTAGTTTCATCATAATTCATAAGTATCGTGCATAGCAGAAGGGCATCATCAATAACATGCGACATATCAGAATCAATAGCAGTAGTAGGTTTAGGTGTCGCAAACTTACTCATAACAGAAGGAGAATCTAGTGCAAGGCTAGATGGCAATC
>NC_057801.1:451577681-451594308 GCF_018294505.1 Triticum aestivum
GGGCAAAATAGTAGTTCGATCATCTTTCAAATTCTTCATAGTGTCCAGCAGATATAAATCACTCAAAGAATAGAGCTATGCTCCCTGACAACGGCGCCAGAAAAAGGTCTTGATAACCCACAAGTATAGGGGATCGCAAAAGTTTTCGAGGGTAGAGTATTCAACCCAAATTTGTTGATTCAACACAAGGGGAGCCAAAGAATATTCTCAAGTATTAGCAGCTGAGTTGTCAATTCAACCACACCTGGAAACTTAATATCTGCAGCAAGGTGTTTAGTAGCAAAGTAATATGATAGTGGTGGTAACGGTAACAAAGTAAAGACAGCAAAAGTAATGTTTTTGGTATTTTTGTAGTGATGATAACAGTAGCAACGGAAAAGTAAATAAGCGTAAACCAGTATATGGAAAACTCATAGGCACCGGATTAGCGATGGATAATTATGCCGGATGCGGTTCGTCATGTAACAGTTACAACATAGGGTGACACAGAACTAGCTCCAGTTCATCAATGTAATGTAGGCATGTATTCCGTATATAGTCATACGTGCTTATGGAAAAGAACTTGCATGACATCTTTTGTCCTACCCTCCCGTGGCAGCGGGGTCCTATTGGAAACTAAGGGATATTAAGGCCTCCTTTTAATAGAGAACTGGAACAAAACATTAGCACATAGTGAATACATGAACTTCTCAAACTATGGTCATCACCGGGAGTGGTCCCAATTATTGTCACTTCGGGGTTGCCGGATCATAACACATAGTAGGTGACTATAGACTTGCAAGATAGGATCAAGAACACACATATATTAATGAAAACATAATAGGTTCAGATCTGAAATCATGGCACTCGGGCCCTGGTGACAAGCATTAAGCATAGCAAAGTCATAGCAACATCAATCTCAGAACATAGTGGATACTAGGGATCAAACCCTAACAAAACTAACTCGATTACATGACAAATCTCATCCAACCCATCACCGTCCAGCAAGCCTACGATGCAATTACTCACGCACGGCGGTGAGCATCATGGAATTGGTGACGGAGGATGGTTGATGATGACGACGGCGACGAATCCCCCTCTCCGGAGCCTCGAATGGACTCCAGATCAGCCCTCCCGAGAGAGATTAGGGCTTGGCGGCGGCTCTGTATCGTTAAACGCGATGAAACTTTCTCTTTGATTTTTTTCTCCCCAAAAGCCAATATATGGAGTTGGAGTTAGCGTCGGAGGGCATTCAGGGGGCCCACGAGGAAGGGGGGCACACCCAAGGGGGAGGGGCGCGCCCCCCACCCTCATGGACAGGGTGTGGGCCCCCTGGTCTTCATCTTTGGCAAGGATTTTTTATTATTTATTCTAAGATATTCCGTGGAGTTTTAGGTCATTCCGAGAACTTTTGTTTTCTGCACATAAAACAACACCATGGCAATTCTGCTGAAAACAGCGTCAGTCCGGGTCAGTTCCATTCAAATCATACAAGTTAGAGTCCAAAACAAGGGCAAAAGTGTTTGGAAAAGTAGATACGACGGAGACGTATCAGGGTGCTCTCCACGGAAGGGTTGCACAAACTCTCGCCCATGTGGGAGGGCCCGTTCAAGATTGTTCATGTTTCCAGACCTGGCGCCGCGCGCCTGAAGACCCAGGAAGGGGTGCCCGTTCCAAACCCATGGAACATTCAGCACCTCCGGAGGTTCTACCCTTGAAGTAAGGCCCAGTGCCTGTAAAGAAGGCACGGTGCCTGTGAAGTAAGGCCCAGTGCTTGTGAAGTAAGGCCCAGTGCCTGTAAAGAAGGCCCGGTGCCTGTGAAGTAAGGCCCAGTGCCTGTGAAGTAAGGCCCAGTGCCTGTGAACTAAGGCCCAGTGCCTGTAAAGAAGGCCCGGTGCCTGTAAAGAAGGCCCGGTGCCTGTAAAGTAAGGCCATGTGCCTGTGAAGAAGGCCCAGTGCCTGTAAAGAAGGCCCGGCGCCGGTGAAGCTCGCCGCCCTAAGAAAGGCCCGGTGCCTGTGAAGAAGGCCCAGTGCCTGTGAAGCTCGCCGCTCGTGACACTCACGTAATAATGAGTTGAGGTTGTACACGCCCCGGAGTCTCCGGAGTGCCGCCCTTGGGCCTCGAGGGCTCCCGCCCATGCCCAGTGGAAGCACTTAGCTCCACGCTGGTGAGAAGACGTCGAAGACTAGACTAGGTGTCGGACGCGGCTTTTCATTTGCTTTCTGCAGTTGGCTTGTTCTCCCTTGTTTGAACCTTTATTGGAGTTGCTTCTAGTGTTGTTTGCCGTCCCCTGCCCCTGTTTTCTGTCTATGGTTTTCGCCCGGCTCGTTCTCTCTCTCGCAAGCCTCGCGAGGGGGCTACGCAGGCGCCCTCGTGAGCCTTTTTCCCGCCTGATTTCACGAGGCTACCTCACTCAAGTTCACAGCGGGAGCACCCCTCCCGGTCCATGCCCCACGTGCATCGCGACGCTAAAAACAAGACCTAAGCTGGTCACCCTCGCGACAAAGGTTCAAAAACTATTCTCCCGACTGATCTTTGCAGACCTTAAGACGCCCGACGAGGCCTCAGGCGAGTACCTCGCGAGGCGGAAACTGCGGCGAACGCCCCGAGCTAAGTTGTTCCTACGCGCAAGCACATAGCCGCAACACCATAACACAGCATGGGAACAGTAAAAATAGCATGATAATTAGGGATGATAGTCTTGTACGCCCCCCACGGGGGTCCATACTTCCTCTCTCTCTCAATGCAGGAAAAGGAGAAAAACAAAATAAATGCGGCACGCCCCGTGACGGCTCGCGAGGAGGGATCCGCACCGCCCTCCCGAGCTCAATCAGACTCCTCCTCGCGCTTCACCGAGGTGCGACAACGGGATGACCCGCTACCACCCTCGAAGCGGGCGCGGTGACGTGGTGGCTGATCACGGCCACCGCTGGAGGAGCTATCACCAGAGGAGGAGCCACTGAGGCTCGGAGAGCTGCGGATGCCGCCAGGAGTGGGCTCGCCTTCGCCCTCATCACGGCCGTCCCCAAGGCCAGGCACCTCATCGCCGTCATCGTCTTCACGGAAGCACCCAACACGGCGGCCATCTTCTCCGAACACCCTCACGTAGAGGGTCGCGTCGCCATCGAACTTGAAGTGGAGGGTGCACCACCGGCCCAGGCCACGCGCATGGGCAAACGTCTGCCAGCCGCGGGCCAGGGCCACGTTCCCGGCGATAGAGATCTCCACCGCGATCCAGGAGGCCCTGCTGCAGCAGCCGTTCACCTGGAGCCAGAGCCCGCCAGGGGCATCGACCGACAGTTCATCGGCAAAGAAGCGGGGAGCTGGAGCGAGTTGCCGGCCGGATCTGTCGACCACACGACAAACTCCGGTAGCACCTCTGCCGAGTGAAAGTGTGGCCGGGGAGGCCGCGTAGCCATGATGCGTCTTCCCCCGCCAACCGGGCGGCCATCACCGTGCGAAGGACCACCATCGCGGCCACAGGGAGCCGCTGCAGGAGTCGCGGGGTGCTTGCGGGGACGACCTCGGCCGTGTTTGGGTGGAGGGGAGCCAAGCCCCTCCTGGCGAGCCTTCCCCTTTTCCGCGGCCGAGAACCTCTTCGTGGGTGCCATGGGACACGGCAAGCAACTGGAGCAAGGAGGAAGAAGAAGCGGGCGGGGGAAGGGAGATGTGCAGCGGGGGGCCTGCGCCCCTCCACATTTATAGCCCAAGGGAGGCCAACCGTCGGCCTCCATGATCACATATAATCATGACTCTTTTTGCATGCAACAGGGACTCGTCAAATCGGGCAGTTGCCGAGGCAGCGTAGGGAAGCGGAGACGCCCACGTCCAATCAACCGCCACACGGCGACCAAGGCCGCAGGCTGTTGGGGCCCGTAGTGCTCCGCACTTGCCCTTTGGCTTTGCTGCTAAGCCAAGTCCAAGCGCGCCTTGGGCCCGGGGGCTACTGTCGGTGTTCTGGGAATGGGAGTCCCCGGACTTGCCTGCCTGCGGCCTGCGGCGTGGCTCAAGCAGCGGCCCAGTATGGCCCGTCTTCATCAACCCAAGATCAAGACCCTCGCGAGGGGCCAAGCCTCGTGGGGCGGACGACGCAAGGCTTTCTCAGGGGCGGCCTCACTAGGTAGGCTCACGAGGAGGCGGAGAGATCAAGGCAAGGAGTACCTCGCAAGGTGCTCGTGACGCAAGCCATGACGATCGAGACAAGGCGGGCGCCAGGCGGGCGCCAGCCTGCGCAGTGTCCTCGTTTCATCTTTGGTGCAAAGAGGGCAAGCGCAGGCGCGGAGTATCGAGGCGTCAAGCAAAGGTTTCCATATCGGTGCAACGAGACCAAGACCAGCAGGACGGCAGGACGGAGGTCACCGTGGAGCCCAAGACGGCGTCATCACCACTGCCTTTGGCAGTCGAAGACCAACTATCCGGGATAGCTTGTACTAGCTATCCCCCTTCAAAATGGCCGTTGTTGGCTCCCTTCCCGCTCAATATTTGGGAAGAGGACCAGGGCCCCTATAAATAGAGATAGCCACCACCGTAGAGAGGGGATGACACACAGAGAGATGAGATCCAGAGCTGATCGAATCCATTCCAAGTAGAACACCGCACCAGCTCAAGAACACCCCTCACGAGGCTGTTATTCCTCTGTACTGTTCATCATCAGCCCCAGAGGCAATCCACCACACCACACACTGGATTAGGGTATTACACCACAACGGTGGCCCGAACCAGTATAAACCTTGTGTCCCTTGTTTTGTTAATCGTGTAGCTTAGATTCGCGACGAGGCTTTGGGGCGTGGATCCGTAGGGAGAAGATCTTCGTGCGCACCCCAGAGTTCAAACCTTAAGGGTTTTGCCGGAACCCGATATCCGACATCGTCAACGTCCTTGTCCGGCTGGAGGATATGACCAATCGGGAGGGCCTCCAGCCAGCCGACCTGGTGGCCGACTTTATAATGCCCCGGGTGTCGCCGCTCCAGCTCTGGCCGCACCTCATCTGCGAGACGAGCGGCCGCCGAGATCCATGCTGGATGTCGACAAAGGAGATGCCAAGGGTGGAGGTAGCCCTCCACATCAATGTCATAACCAAATCTAGGCTCAACGACGCGGAGTGGTGCATCGGCAAGGAGCCCTATAGCCGGGCCAACCCTCGCCTTATGGTACGTGTCAGATTCGACTGCTCCATTCTTTGCATTCTTATTCTTCTGACTTGACCAGTCGGCTCTCGTGGCAGCGCTTCCCGGGCCAAGGCGTGTCACCTCCTGGCCACGAGTGGATGTCGGACGAGGAGGTGTCCGGAGGAGGCAGCAAAGGAGATGGCGGCGCCGAGGCAGGCGGCTCCGCAGGAGGCGGAGAAGGATCGGGTGGCCCTGGAGCAGGCGGCTCTGGAGGAGGCGGAGGAGAAAGAGCTGGCGACATCCGGTCTTGGCCGGACAACAAGGACGACGACGACGAGCAGCGCCCGCCCTAGGGGGCGGGGAGAGGAGCCGGTACTTCAACGCCGCCGCTGGGGGCCGCACCTATTAGACACAAACACCGCTAGGGGCCAGGTACGACAGCCACCCGGCCAAGAAGACCAAGATGGCGGACGCCACCAAGCAGGCGGAGGCCACCGAGCGGCAGTAGGCCCAGAAGGTGACCGCCAGCCGGAAGGGGCCCAAGCCCTTGCCGCTCACATCCGGGTAAGCATGCCCGGCTTTTCTGACGTTATACTTTTCTTATTTCTTAGGGTGTTTCTTTATCTTTGCTTTTCTTTTGAACAGGACAGCCTACATGACCTTGCGGGCTTCGTCTGCCCCGGTGATGGACGCGGTGGACGGCTCAGTGGACACTCGGGGTCCAGATCCGGTTGCCGCCCTCCAGGAGGCACGTGAGAAGAACACGGTGGAGGGGCGCGAGGTGCAGGAGGCGGAGGAGAAGGCGCAAGCCGACGCACATGTGGAGGCGGTGGCGCAGGCGGAGGCCCAGGCTGCGGTGGAGGCTGAGGCAGCGTGGAAGGCCCTGGTGGAGGCGAAGGCCGAGGCGGTGAGGAGGGCCTAGGAGGATCCGGCTGGTGGCGGGGTCCCAAAGACCATTCTCCTCGGCCGGCCGGAGGCGGAGGCGGCGCAAAACCAGATGCCGCCTGTAGCAGCCAGAGAAAATTAGTCGGCGCCAGAGCCGCATGTCCCCGACACCGTCACTCCTGAGGTGGAGGGGAACCGGCGTGAGCCGGCTACCGGCGGGCAAGGAGGCAGTGAGCCCACCTAGTCGGCGGCGCCACCAACAGGCACCGGCCAGACGGCAAGTCGGGCCCTGACGCTGCACGCTCCTCCGCACCGTCGTGCCGTATGGGCGGCGTCGGAGCCAATGCATCACGTGGTTCAAGGAATTTGGATGCACAAGCAACATTCCCACTCAGTACAAATATTTTGGCTAGCTAAGGATCCTAAATAGCAAGCACCACATGTTGGAGGATCTATAACAATATAACTTCTATACAAATATACCCAAGCATAACTCATTATGTTCTCTTCCTTCTCCAATTTCAACTAATTTGCTCAGGTTTGAAAATAATTAATGGGGCTCACAATCATAGAAGATGTCTAAGATAGTATATTTATATGTGAAATCTCTCTTCCTTCTATATTCTTTCATGAATTGTTCAAGTGACCAATACTATGTTTGCTAAATTTCAACAAATTTACCACCTCTACTTAGATGTGAAGTCATTACTCCCCATGGGATAAGCATATGAAACATATATAATTTCATATTTGTGATATTCAAATCATTCAACCATTTACTCATAGGATATAAGTGAAGCACACGAGTAAATGGCAAACTACTCCAAAAAGATATAAGTGAAGATCAATGAGTAGTTAAATAATTGTGTAGCTATGTGAAGACTCTCTCTCATTTAAGAATTTCAGATCTTGGGATTTTATTCAGACAACAATCAAAACAAAACAAAAGAAAATGACGCTCCAAGCAAAACACATATCATGTGGTGAATAAAAATATAGCTCCAAGTAAAGTTACCGATGAACGAAGACGAAAGAGGGGATGCCTTCCGGGGCATCCCCAAGCTTAGGCTCTTGGTTGTCCTTTAATATTACCTTGGGGTGCCTTGAGAATCCCCAAGCTTAGGCTCTTTCCACTCCTTATTCCATAGTCCATCGAATCTTTACCCAAAACTTGAAAACTTCACAACACAAAACTTAACAGAAAATTCATAAGCTCCGTTAGTATAAGAAAATAAATCACCACTTAGGTACTGTTATTAACTCATTCAAAATTCATATTGGTGTAATATCAACTGTATTTCAACTTATCTATGGTTCATTCCCTCCGATACTACTCATAGATTCATCAAAATAAGCAAACAACACATAGAAAACAGAATCTGTCAAAAATAGAACAGTCTGCAGTAATCTGTATCAAACATATACTTGTGTAACTCCACAAATTCTGAAACAAATTGGTGGACCTGAGGAACTTGTATATTAATCATTTGCAAAAATAATCAACCTAAAATCACTCTCCAGTAAAAAATGGCAACTAATGTCGTGAGCGCTAAAGTTTCTGACTTTCAGCAGGATCAACACAACTATCACCGTAAGCTATCCTAAAGGTCTTACTTGGCACTTTATTGAAACAAAATCTATAAAATATGATTACTAAAGTATAATAATCATGTGGACACACAAAAACAGTAAGGGTAAATATTGGGTTGTCTCCCAACAAGCGCTTTTCTTTAATGCCTTTTAGCTAGGCATGCTGATTTCAAAGATGCTCGTATAAAAGATAAGAATTGAAACATAAAGAGAGCATCATGAAGAATATGACTAGCATATTTAAGTCTAACCCACTTCCTATGAATAGGGATTTTGTGAGCAAACAACTTATTTTAACAATAATCAACTAGCATAGGAAGGCAAAACAAGCATAACTTTAAAACTTTAAGCACATAGAGAAGAAGCTTGATATCATTGCAACTCCTACAAACATATATTCCTCCCTCATAATAATTTTCAGTAGCATCATGAATGAATTCAACAATATAACCAGCACCTAAAGCATTCTTTTCATGATCTACTTGCATAGAAAATTTACTACTCTCCACATAAGCAAAATTCTTCTCATTTGGAATAGTGGGAGTATCATAAGAGACTCGAATACTATAAATTGTTTCCATATTAAAAGAGTAATGTTCATAAAAAGGGTAATCATAATCATGACAAGTTTTATAAATATAATCATCACTACTTTTTTAGCATAAGTTTCATCACAATAATCATCAAAAGTAGCAACTTTGTTCTCATCATAATCAATTGAAACCTCTTCCAAAATAGTGGATTCATCACTAAATAAAGTCATGACCTCTCCAAATCCACTTTCATAAATATTATAAGATTAAACACCCTCCAAAATAGTGCGATCATTACTTCCTAAAGTTGAAACTCTTCCAAACCCACTTTCATCAATATAACCATCATAAATAGGAGGCATGCTATCATCATAATAAATTTGCTCATCGAAGCTTGGGAGGCTAAAAATATCATCTTCATTAAACGTAGCATCCCCAAGCTTGGGACAAACATTAATTGCAGCAAATATATTCTCAAACATGTCATTCTCATCAAACATAGCATCCCCAAGCTTGGGCCTTTTCATATCATAAGCATAATCACTCTCATCATTAATAGTATGGATAGCACCAATAGTATAGCAATTATCATCATCACAATGAGTAATAGGAGCAACATCATTTGAGAGGGATACCTTTCTACCTTTGCTTATCCATCTTTTCTTTTTATTCTTCACATCATGTGTGGATTTAACCCTCTTTTTTGAGCTCCTTATTAATGAGATTGGTTGAATAGAAAGCTCCTGCTCGTTACCTGATTCATCATATGAAATAATAGGAGGATATTGGGAAGTCTCTTCCCTTTCATTAGTATTCTCTTCATCATCTATTTGCTTTCTTTTCTTTATGTAATTGGCAATATAAGGATTTTCAATGCAATTCACCGCACAATACATATAAATTTCTTCTAGATCAATATCAAGGAATTCCTCAAGGTTATATTCTGGAATATGCTTAGTTATATGTTTCATTTCTTCATAACCCAACCAAAAGCAAACTAAGTTCATTATGATGTGCAAGGGAAATCAAGTCATCACAATTTTTGGACACGATTTGATCATGAAAGAATTTGCATTGGAGATTTAAATGACCATGTTCATTGCAAAGTTCAGAAGTATGGCAAAGGAATTTTAAATTTTTAGCACAAACATCTAGACTTTCTTGCAACCATTTAGTTTCTAAATACTTATGCCTCTTGCAAAATCTATCTTCTCTATTTGGTGTGTACTTGCAAACTCTATGCACTCCACAAAAATTGTCATGCTTATAAGAAACATTTTTATCATGACTAGTGCAATCATCATTAGTATCATGGATATTTAAAGAGTTCATACTAACAACATTGCAATCATGCTCCTCATTCAAAGATTTAGTGCCAAACATTTTATAGACTTCTTCTTCTAGCACTTGAGCACAATTTTCCTTTCCATCATTCTCATGAAAGATATTAAAAAGATGAAGCGTATGAGGCAAACTCAATTCCATTTTTTTGTAGTTTTCTTTTATAAACTAAACTAGTGATAAAACAAGAAACAAAAAGATTCGATTGCAAGATCTAAAGATATACCTACAAGCACTCACCTCTCTGGCAACGGCGCTAGAAAAGAGCTTGATGACTACTACGAAACCTTCTCCTTGTAGACATTGTTGGGCCTCCAAGTGCAGAGGTTTGTAGGACAGTACCAATTTCCCTCAAATGGATGACCTAAGGTTTATCAATCCGTGGGAGGCGTAGTATGAAGATGGTCTCTCTCAAACAACCCTGCAACCAAATAACAAAGAGTCTCTTGTGTCCCCAACACACCCAATACAATGGTAAATTGTATAGGTGCACTAGTTCGGCGAAGAGATGGTGATACAAGTGCAATATGGATGATAGATATAGGTTTTTGTAATCTCAAAATATAAAAACAGCAAGGTAACAAATGATAAAAGTGAGCGTAAACGGTATTGCAATGCTAGGAAACAAGGCCTAGGGTTCATACTTGCACTAGTGCAAGTTCTCTCAACAATAATAACATAACTGGATCATATAACTATCCCTCAACATGCAACAAAGAGTCACTCCAAAGTAACTAAAAGCGGAGAACAAACAAAGAGATTATTGTAGGGTACGAAACCACCTCAAAGTTATCCTTTCTGATCGATCTATTCAAGAGTCGTAGTAAAATAACACGAAGCTATTCTTTCCGTTCAATCTATCATAGAGTTTGTACTAGAATAACACCTTAAGACACAAATCAACCAAAACCCTAATGTCACCTAGATACTCCAATGTTGCCTCAAGTATCTGTGGGTATGATTATACGATATGCATCACACAATCTCTGATTCATCTATTCAACCAACACAAAGAACTTCAAAGAGTGCCCCAAAGTTTGTACCGAAGAGTCAAGACAAAAACGTGTGCCAACCCCTATGCATAAGTTCATTGAACCCGCAAGTTGATCACCAAAACATACATCAAGTAGATCACGTGAATATCCCATTGTCACCACAGATAAGCACGGCAAGAAATACATCAAGTGTTCTCAAATCCTTAAAGACTCAATCCGACAAAACAACTTCAAAGGGAAAACTCAATCCATTACAAGAGAGTATAGGGGGAGAAACATCATAAGATCCAACTATAATAGCAAAGCTCGCGATACATCAAGATCATGCCGAATCAAGAACACGAGAGAGAGAGAGAGAGAGAGAGAGATCAAACACATAGCTACTAGTACATTCCCTCAGCCCCGAGGGTGAACTACTCCCTCCTCGTCATGGAGAGCGTCGGGATGATGAAGATGGCCACGGGTGAGGGATCCCTGCTCCGGCAGGGTGCCGGAACAGGGTCCCGATTGGTTTTTGGTGGCTACAGAGCTTGCGGCAGCGGAACTCCCGATCTATTGTGCTCCCCGATGTTTTTCGGGTATATGGACATATATAGGCGAAATAAGTCGGTCAGGGGAGCCACGAGGGGCCCACGAGGGTGTGGGGCGCGCCCCTGACCCTCGTGGCCACCTTGAAGCTTCCCTGACGTCTACTCCAAGTCTCTTGGATTACTTCTATTCCAAAAATAACTCTCCCTAAGGTTTCATTCCGTTTGGACTCCGTTTGATATTCCTTTTCTTTGAAACACTGAAATAGGCAAGAAAACAACAATTTGGGCTGGGCCTCCGGTTAATAGGTTAGTCCCAAAAATAATATAAAAGTGCTTAGTGAAGCCCATAAACATCCAAAACAGATAATATAATAGCATGCATACTTCATAAATTATAGATACATCTGAGACGTATCAGCATCCCCAAGCTTAATTCCTGCTCGTCCTCGAGTAAGTAAATGATAAAAGAAATAATTTGTGAAGTGTGAATGCTAGCAGGTGCATAAGTTTGATCAATGATAATTTCAATCTCCTTTTCTAGCATCATTATATGTCGTAACAGCAGCTCATCTCATAAAACTTCTCATGATCAAGTAACAAGCTATTCACATGTTAAAGCATAGACCATAAACTTTCTTGAAAACTAGCAAACTATGTTCTCAGTCATCAAACAATTGCACTTCATCTTATTTTCAAGAAGGGTCTATGTAAGAGCTTTGATTTAGCAAATCCCACATACTCAACTATCATATAGTCTTCCATGATTGCTACCACTCAAAGCATATTTTTAGAACAAATAGCATCGATCGAACACAGAGAAAGATAGGGGCTTAATGTTTCGCCTCCCAACTTACTTATCATATAGATAATTGTCAACAATAATAATTCATGATCAAATATATTTGAATGGCCATATATGCTTAGATCTGTCCCCATCACATGATGCTTGTCAACTAAAGAGTAGGTTGGAATGAGAAGGAATACTACTGACTCTTGCATAAAAGTAAAAGATAGGCCCTTCGCAGAGGAAAGCAGGGACTTGCAGAGGTGCCAGAGCTCGAAGCTTTTAAATAGAGATGAAAATAATTTTGAGAGGTATGCTTTCATTGTCAACATAACAACCAAGAGTTCCCAATATCTTCCATACTAGATACATTATAGGAGGTTCCGAAACAGAAAGGTAAAGATTTTACTCCCCCTCCACCAACAATCACACTCCACGGCTTGTCCGAAACAACAAGTGTCGTCCAACTAACAATAATCTTGGGGGAGTTTTGTTTAAATTATTTGCGATTTGTTTTTGATCTTTTGATCATAGGACCGGGCATCCCAGTTACCAGCCATTTTCTCGTGAATGATGAGCGGAGTCCACTCATCGTGAGAATAACCCAGCTAGCATGGAAGATACTGACAGCCCCTAGTCGCTACATGAGCGATTCGGGCATACAAAACACATTAATATTTGAAGGTTTAGAGTTTGGCACATGCAAATTTACATGGAACGGCAGGTAAATACCGCATATAGGTAGATATGGTGGACACTCATGGAATTGGATGCACAAGCAGCATTCCTGCTTAGTACAGATATTTTGGCTAGCAAAGGATTCTAAATAGCAAGCACCACATGTTGGAGGATCTATAACAATATAACTTCTATACAAATATACCCAAGCATAACTCATTATGTTGTCTTCCTTCTCCAATTTCAGCTAATTTGCTCAGGTTTGAAAATAATTAATGGGGCTCACAATCATAGAATATGTCTAAGATAGTATATTTATATGTGAAATCTCTCTTCCTTCTATATTCTTTCATGAATTGTTCAAGTGACCAATACTATGTTTGCTAACTTTCAATAAATTTACCACCTCTACTTCTTAGATGTGAAGTCATTACTCCCCATGGGATAAGCATATGAAACATATATAATTTCAGATTTGTGATATTCAAATCATTCAACCATTTACTCATAGGATATAAGTGAAGCATACGAGTAAATGGCAAACTACTCCAAAGAGATATAAGTGAAGATCAATGTGTAGTTAAATAATTGTGTAGCTATGTGAAGACTCTCTCTCACTTAAGAATTTCAGATCTTGGGATTCTATTCAAATAGCAAGCAAAACAAAACAAAAGAAAATGACGCTCCAAGCAAAACACATATCATGTGGTGAATAAAAATATAGCTCCAAGTAAAGTTACCGATGAACGAAGATGAAAGAGGGGATGCCTTCCGGGGAATCCCCAAGCTTAGGCTCTTGGTTGTCCTTGAATATTACCTTGGGGTGCCTTGGGCATCCCCAAGCTTAGCTTGCCACTCCTTATTCCATAGTCCATCGAATCTTTACCCAAAGCTTGAAAACTTCACAACACAAAACTTAACAGAAAACTCGTAAGCTCCATTAGTATAAGAAAATAAATCACCACTTAGGTACTGTTATTAACTCATTCCAAATTCATATTGGTGTAATATCTACTATATTCCAACTTATCTATGGTTCATACCCTCCGATACTACTCATAGATTCATCAAAATAAGTAAACAACACATAGAAAACAGAATCTATCAAAAACAGAACAGTCTGCAGTAATCTGTATCAAACGTATACTTGTGTAACTCCACAAATTCTAAAATAAATTGGTGGACCTGAGGAACTTGTATATTAATCATTTGCAAAAATAATCAACCTAAAATCACTCTCCAGTAAAAAATGGCAACTAATCTCGTGAGCGCTAAAGTTTCTGATTTTCAGCAGGATCAACACAACTATCACCGTAAGCTATCCTAAAGGTCTTACTTGGCACTTTATTGAAACAAAAGCTATAAAATATGATTACTACAGTAGAATAATCATGTGGACACACAAAAACAGTAAGGGTAAATATTGGGTTGTCTCCCAACAAGCGCTTTTCTTTAATGCCTTTTAGCTAGGCATGCTGATTTCAATGATGCTTGTATAAAAGATAATAATTGAAACATAAAGAGAGCATCATGAAGAATATGACTAGCATATTTAAGTCTAACCCACTTCCTATGAATAGGGATTTTGTGAGCAAACAACTTATTTGAACAATAATCAACTAGCATAGGAAGGCAAAACAAGCATAACTTTAAAACTTTAAGCACATAGAGAAGAAGCTTGATATCATTGCAACTCCTACAAACATATATTCCTCCCTCATAATAATTTTCAGTAGCATCATAAATGAATTCAACAATATAACCAGCACCTAAAGCATTCTTTTCGTGATCTACTTGCATAGAAAATTTACTACTCTCCACATAAGCAAAATTCTTCTCATTTGGAATAGCGGGAGTATCATAAGAGACTCGAATACTATAAATTGTTTCCATATTAAAAGAGTAATGTTTAGAAAAAGGGTAATCATAATCATGACAAGTTTTATAAATATAATCATCACCACTTTTTATAGCATAAGTTTCATCACAATAATCATCATAAGTAGCAACTTTGTTCTCATCATAATCAATTGAAACCTCTTCCAAAATAGTGGATTCATCACTAAATAAAGTCATGACCTCTCCAAATCCACTTCCATAAATATTATAAGATTACACACCCTCCAAAATAGTGGGATCATTACTTCCTAAATTTGAAACTCTTCCAAACCCACTTTCATCAATATAACCATCATAAATAGGAGGCATGCTATCATCATAATAAATTTGCTCATCGAAGCTTGGGAGGCTAAAAATATCATCTTCATTAAACGTAGCATCCCCAAGCTTGGGACAAACATTAATTGCAGCGAATATATTCTCAAATAAGTCATTCTCATCAAACATAGCATCCCCAAGCTTGGGCCTTTTCATATCATAAGCATAATCACTCTCATTATTAATAGTATGGATAGCACCAATAGTAGCAATTATCATCATCACAATGAGTAATAGGAGCAACATCATTTGAGAGGGATACCTTTCTACCTTTGCTTATCTGTCTTTTATTTTTCTTCTTCACATCATGTGTGGGTTTAACTCTCTTTTTTGAGCTCCTTATTAACGAGATTGGTTGAATAGAAAGCTCCTCCTCGTTACCTGATTCATCATAAGAAATAATAGGAGGATATTGGGAAGTCTCTTCTCTTTCATTACTATTCTCTTCATCATCTATTTGCTTTCTTTTCTTTATGTAATTGGCAATATAAGGATTTTCAATGCAATTCACCACACAATACATATAAATTTCCTCTAGATCAATATCAAGGAATTCGTCAAGGTTATATTCTGGGATATGCTTAGTTATACGTTTCATTTCTTCATAACCCAAAAGCAAACTAAGTTCATTCTGATGTGCAAGGGAAATCAAGTCATCACAATTTTTGGACACGATTCGATAATGAAACAATTTGCATTGGAGATTTAAATTACCATGTTCATTGCAAAGTTCACAAGTATGGCAAAGGAATTTTAAATTTTCAGCAGAAACATCTAGCACGCTTCGCACTCCGGGAATTCTATCGCAAACAAATAATAGCATACATAAGCACTCAAGCATAGATGCACGGTAAAACTTCAAATAAGAAGATCCAATCTGAAAGTTCAACTGAAGAGCTTCGATTTACAAAAAGAATCGATCGAAACGGAGCTACGAAACTCAAACTACGGTCAAAAAAAATCCGAAATCAAATCTGCTTGGAACCAATTTTAATTTGTCAAAACCTTGTTCAAGTTGATTAACCAGAAAGAGGGGCTCGAGATGAAGATTTTGGCACTGGTTTCACTGGATTCGGACGAACGGTTAAAAAGTTGCGAGGGTTTGAAGATCAGGGGCTAATATGCAATAAAAATAATCGCAAATAGGTCCCTGGTGAAAAAATAATATAGAAAAAGAAAAATATATCGGACGAATGTCCGCTAACAGAGTCAAATGAAGGAATTCATTCATTAAAACAAACTAACAAATGTCACATCCCTGGTCCTGTTATGCACTAGGCTAGACCTCATGTGAGCATCATGTTTTAATTCAAATGAAATTTGAATTGAGGGATTTTTAAAGCCTCAGAAACCTTCAAAAAATGATCAACATTAAAATCTTCTCAAAGAAGTCCAAGAAAATGTTCCTCTTAGTCTCTGAAAATATTGCAAAGAGGTAAAACTCAAAACAATATTTTTGGTATCTCAGAGTTAATTATTTTGGGCCTTTGAATTAAATAAATAACTATTTGCATTGGATATATATTTGATATATAAATAATATATGTCCAATAATGCTGGAACATTTTATGTGGTTTGGTATATTTTAGTTCTAGCCACATAACTATTTTCAGGATTTTATAAAATGGTTTAGTATTTTACTAAACTAAAACAACACAGAACAAAATAAATAAAAACAACAAAAATAGGAAAAGCAGAGAGGAGAGAAACCTTACCTCGCGCTCACCTGGTAGCCCAGCCGGCCCAGCTCCTGTGCGGCCCAGCCCACCAGGCGTTCCCCCCCTGTCGTCTTCCTCCCCTCGCCCCAAAGCTGCTGCTGTCCCCGTGAGAAAGCGCCGCGCACGCAGGCTCCACCTCCTGCTTCGCGCTGGAGGCTCAACCTCCTCCCTGTCCCCGCGCCTGGAGACGCCTCGACTCCCTCTGTTCTCCCCCCCCCCTCTTTCCTGGCTCTCCCCCTCGCTTGCCGCAGCCATGGCCGAACGCCAC
>NC_057801.1:451594809-451606444 GCF_018294505.1 Triticum aestivum
AGCCTTCCCATCTGTCCAGGAGCTCCACCTCCGTCGTCTACGCCTCCTCAAGGGCACACGCGCCGCCGGACGCCCCCGAACGCCCACACCGCCGCCTTCTTCAACCTTCGGCCCCGTTGATCGCCGTCGTCGATTCGCCCCCGACAAGACATCTTCGAGCCCACTAACCCTCCCAACGGACTCGCGGTGAGCCCCTGAGTCGTTTCCCCCTTCTTCCCTGGTCGCTTTTGACCTCTAGGCCATAGCCCCGTCGTGGCCGAGAGCTCCATGCCGCCGCCGCGTAGCTCATCGTCGTTTGAGCCAGCATCTGTCACGGCCGAGCACATATTTGTGCTCCTCGCGTCGTCAGGAGTCTGCTGAGACCCTCCACTAGTTTCCCCGTGCACCGGAGCTCGATTCTCGTCGAGGTCCGGAACTCCGGCGCCGCCGCGAGCTCGTTTCCGGCGAGCTCCGGCCACCACAGCCGCTGCCGCTCGCCCAGTTGGATGCGGCGCATCTTCAGCTACCCGTAGGAGCAAACCACGCGTCGAATGGTGCTCCGTAGCGAGCACACGTTGCATCTCCGTCGTCGTCCATGGTCGTCGCCGGCGAAACTCCGGCGGGAGCTGACGTGGCGTTGCCATTAGCGGCTAATCCCCCCAATTAGCATACTAACAGACACTGACAGTGGGCCCCGTAGCGGGTCAAAGCCCGAGTCAACGCGGGATTAGTTCTTGTGTCACTGACGTGTGGACCCCGCACGTCAGGTTTGACCTGGACCTGGCTGTTGACTCGGTGACGTCATGCTGGCGTCAGGCTAACGCAGTTAAATCATTTTCTGGAATTACTTTAATTCTAAATATTCAGGAAATTCCAGAAAATGTTCAAAACTTCAAAAATTCATAGTAATTCAACCGTAACTCCAAATTAAATAATTTATATATGAAAAATTATCAGAAAAATTCAAGGAATCCATCTGTACCATTTTCATGCATGTTAGAACAACTTATAGATGCTGTTTAGCATAAATCATATAAAGGGCATTTAAATAATCACATATGGAGTTTGAATTTGAATCTTGTATTCAAACCAACTTCATTTAATCTGTTGCTAGTTGCATTAGCTCAAAACACATTCATTTTGCCATGTCATGATCATGCATCATATTGTGCATTGCATTGATTGTGTTCCCTTCTGTGTTGTCGGTATTTGTCCCCTCTCGATAGACGTGATACCGATGATGTGATCGTTGACACTGATGAAGACTCAATGTTATCTTCAGAAGTGCCAGGCAAGCAAAACCCCCTTGTTCATTCCGATACAATCCTACTCTCTCGCTCCTGCTCTCTTTTAATGCATTAGGACAACAACGATTCAACTGTTACTTGCTGCGGTAGCTGAACCCCTTTATCCTTTGCATGACCTGTCATTGCCACAGTAAATGGATGAAACCCACTAGCATGAGTAGGAGTTGTTTGAGCCCTGTTGTGCCTACTCATTCATGTTTGTTTGTCATGCCTGCTACTGCTTAGAGTTGAGTCAGGTCTGATTCATCGGGGATGAATCAGAGGTGTGTGAACATGTCCTACTGTGTGTGAGCTAAGTGTGTGAACACGATTTGGTAAAGGTAGCGGTGAGAGGCCATGTAGGAGTACATGGTGGGTTGTCTCATTGCAGCCGTCCTCAGGAACTGAGTTCTGTGTTTGTGATCCATGATTCAGCTACTACCATACATTGGGCCCTGAAATATGACCCCGCTCGACTTCTTATTCACCCTTGTCCTCTGTCCAGGAGTTGCAAGTAGTTTCTGGTGTTTGTAGCTTACTGGAGGCCGTGGACAGCGCTGACCGTAGGGGTGGGCTGTGATGCGGTAGGTACGTGGCACGGTGTACCGGATGCCCGTTTGGTGTCTCGGGAACCCTGTTCACATCGTTTGGGGCTGTGAGCGAAACTCCGGCCGGATCTCCTCATGGATGGAACCCGAATAGGCAATAAACCTGGACTAGAGACTTAGCTGTTTAGGTAGGTCGTGGTCTACACCCACGTCGGCTTTCGCTTGAAGTCTGCCGAGCACATGTCGTGTGCAGACGCTAAGTGGTGGAAACATGTATGAAGAAGTACACCCCTGCAGGGTTAATATCATCTATTCGAATAGCCGTGTCCGCGGTAAAGGACTTCTGGGTTGCTTATATCAGTTCATAGACAAGTGAAAGTGGATACTCTAAAATACGCAAGATAAGCGTGAGTGCTATGGATGGTGTTCTCGTAGGGAGACGGGAGCGGATCCATAGTGGTGTATTGATACGGTGAATATGTGGACTCGTGTGCGCCACCTCAAAAGACTTGCTTGCAGTCGTAGTTTAGGATAGCCACCGAGTCAAAGTTGGCTTGCTGCAGTTAAACCCCACCATCCCCTTGTTGATAATGATGCATATGTAGTTAGTTCTGATGTAAGTCTTGCTGGGTACATTTGTACTCACGTTTGCCTATTTTATGTTTTTGCAGAGAGACTTTGGTCTCACTAGTAGTTCCACGTGGACTTCGACGTTTAGCTTGTTACCTCAGCTACGGTCTTGTGCCTCGGCAGGATTTGGTAGATAGTCAGGCTTCTCAGCCTTTTTCATTTATAGATGTCTGTACTCAGACATGATAGCTTCCGCTTGTGCTTTGATATGTATGCTCTGAATGTTGGGTCATGAGACCCCTGTTTGTAATATCTCGCTCCTCGGAGCCTATTGATTAAATAATTGAGTTATAGAGTCATGTTGTGATGCCATGTTGTATTTGCACATATCGAGCATATTGTGTGTATGTTATTGAAATGCTTGGTATGTGTGGGATCTGACTATCTAGTTGTTTATTCTTAGTAGCCTCTCTTACCGGGAAATGTCTCCTAGTGTTTCCACTGAGCCATGGTAGCTTGCTACTGCTCCGGAACACTTAGGCTGGCCGGCATGTGTCCTTCTTCGTTCCTGTGTCTGTCCCTTCGGGGAAATGTCACGCGATGAATACCAGAGTCCTGTTAGCCCGCTACAGCCCGGTTCACCGGAGTCCTGCTAGCCCAGTGCTACAGCCTGGATTCACTCGCTGATGACCGACACGTTCGATGCTGGGTCATGGATGCCTGTCCCTGTAAGTTTGTGCCACTTTGGGTTTACGACTAGCCATGTCAGCTCGGGCTCCTTATCATATGGATGCTAGCGACACTATCATATACGTGTGCCAAAAGGCGCAAACGGTCCCGGGCAAAGGTAAGGCGACACCCGTGGGAATACCGTGCGTGAGGTCGCAAAGTGATATGAGGTGTTACATGCTAGATCGATGTGGCATTGAGTCAGGGTCCTGACAACAAACGAATGTTCGCAAATTAACCTAACCGCAGAAAACTGATCCGATCGAAAAAAACGATCTAGTTTTTTTTTAAACGAACGGACCGGAACAAAACCGGCGGCGGCGACGAGTCAACAGAGACGGCGGTGGCGGGGTGGCCCCGGTGGGGCTCCAGTGACGACGGCATGGGGCGACGGCGCTGCGGGCGCGGGGCGGCGGCAGCGGCGCGAGGTGGCGGCGCGGGGCAGCGGCGTCGGCGGGCAACGGCGGTGCGGCTCGGGGCTCGAGGTGGCGGCGGTGCTAGGGTTTGGGCGGGGCGGTGGCTTGGGCTGGGGGCGGCCTTGGGCCTCACCTTTTAAAGGGCCGGCGGGAGGTGTCCGACTCGGGCACGACCCAGAGTCGGTTTGCGCGGTTTTTTTAAACGGACGAAGTAATTAAATAAAAAGAAATATCAAACAGAGTCCAAAAATTCTGAAATAAAATTACATGGTCCTCTAATAAAATTTAGGACAAGGTGAACATTTATCTGGGCTAAAAATGCAATTATGATAAATGCATATTTTCTAATTCAAATAAAATAGCAATAAAAATCCAAATAAAATATTATTTGATTTTAACATTTTCCTACAATATTTCTTTTATTTTGGAGAAGTCATTTTATCTCCTCTCTTTTATTTAATATTGGAAGCATTCGGGGAGAAAAACATTAAACCCAAAATAATCCTCTTTTTAAATTTGAAAAAAATTCAAATATGAAAATAAATGAATCCCCAACTCTCTCCGTAGGTCCTTGAGTTGCTTAGAATTTCTAGAATCAAAACCAAAATGCAATTAAAATATGATATGCATATGATGACCTATGTATAACATTCCAAATTGAAAATTTGGGATCTTACATACCTACCCCCCTTAAGATGAATCTCGCCCTCAAGATTCGGGTTGGCTAGAAAATAGGTGTGGGTGGTCCTTCCGTAAGTCTTCCTCTCGTTCCCAGGTGGCTTCATCCTCGGTGTGGTGGCTCCACTGAACTTTGCAAAACTTGATAACCTTGTTGCGTGTGACTCGGCTGGCAAACTCGAGAATCTTGACAGGTTTCTCCTCGTAAGTCAAATCACTATCCAGCTGAATCGCTTCGAGTGGCACGGTATCTCTCAGAGGAATATCGGCCATCTCTGCGTGGCACTTCTTCAACTTGGAAACGTGACACACATCATGAACTCCTGACAATCCCTCTTTCAATTCCAGCTTGTAAGCAACTTCTCCCATACGTTCCAAAACTCGGTATGGTCCCAAAAAACATGGTGCTAGCTTTCCCTTAACTCAAAATCGTTCAACACCGCGAAGCGGGGACACACGAAGGTATACTCTGTCTCCGACTTCGTAAACTGTCTCCTTGCGCTTAGAATCCGCATAACTTTTCTGCTTGGACTGGGCTACCTTGAGTCTGACGCGAATCAACTTAACCTTCTCTTCAGAGTCTTTGATTAAATCTGGTCCGAACAACTATCAATCTCCAACTTCACCCCACAATAACGGTGTCCTGCACCTCCTTCCGTACAAAGCTTCGAAAGGGGCCATCTTCAAACTGGCTTGATAACTGTTGTTATAAGAGAACTCTGCATACGGCAAGTTGTCGTCCCAACTAGATCCATAATCTAGCGCACAAGCTCTCAACATGTCCTCCAGAATCTGATTGACTCTCTCGGTCTGTCCATCTCTCTATGGATGGAAGGCTGTACTAAACTCTAGCCTAGTACCCAAAGTCTCATGCAACTGATTCCAGAACTTTGAGGTAACCTGGGTTCCTCTATCCGATACAATGGTCCTCGGAACTCCATGTAGACATACGATCCTGGTCATGTATATCTTCGCCAACTTAGCACTCGTATAGGTGGTCTTCACTGAGATGAAATGAGCTACTTTCGTCAACCGATCAACTACAACCCAGATAGAGTCATAGCCTGAACGAGTCCTGGGCAATCCAGTGATAAAATCCATGCCAAGCTTATCCCACTTCCATTCAGGTATCGGCAATGGCTGTAGCAATCTAGCTGGCTTCTGATGCTCTGCATTAACTCTCTGACATACATCACATACTGCTACATACTCGGCAATATCCTTCTTCATTCCTGTCCACCAGAAACTTTCCTTCAAAACCAGATACATCTTAGTGTTTCCTGGGTGAATTTAATACGGTGAATCATGGGCCTCCTCCAGAATCAACTTCCTGATCTCGGGGTCATTAGGCACATATACGCGATCCTCAAACCATAAAGTATCGTGATCATCCTCACGAAATCCTTTAGCCTTTCCTTTGCTCATCCTTTCCTTTATCTCCGCAATCTCCTTTTCAGTCTTTTGAGCTGCTCTGATCTTACCCATTAAGGTGGACTGAATTTCCAATGCTGCTACATAACCTCTCAGAACTATTTCCAAACAAAGCTCACGAAGATCCTCTGCTAACTCCTTGGGTAATCCTTCGGTCATGAGCGTATTAACGTAACTCTTGTGACTCAATGCATCCGCTACTACAATGACCTTTCCGGAATGATAGTGCAATTTCATATCATAATCCTTAATGAGCTCCAACCATCTCCTTTGCCTGAGGTTCAACTCCTTCTGTGTGAAGATATGTTTCAAACTGTTATGATCCGTGTATACCTCACAGTGGTTTCCGATGAGAAAATGTCTCCATGTCTTCAGCGCATGCACTACGGCTGCTAACTCCAAATCATGTGTAGCATAATTCAGCTCATGAGGTTTAAGTTGTCGTGAGGCATATTAAACAACTCTTCCTTCCTGCATAAGCACTGCCCCAAGTCCTCGACGTGAAGCGTCGCAATACACTTGATAATCCTTTCGTTGGTCTGGAAAAATTAGCACTGGGGCTGTAACCAAATGTTTCTTCAACTCCTAAAAACTGGCTTCACACTCCTTAGTCCATTTAAACTTGGTGTCCTTCTTCAATAACTCCTTCATGGGCTTTGCAATCCTAGAGAAATTCTCAATGAACCTCCGATAATATCCTGCGAGTCCAAGAAAACTCCTGATCTCTCCAACTGATGTGGGTGCCACCCATTTAGTCATAGAAACAACCTTGGTAGGGTCTACTGCTATTCCTTCTCCTGATATAACATGTCCAAGAAATCCAACTTCCTTCAACCAAAACTCACATTTGCTGAACTTGGCATATAACTGGTGTTCCCTGAGCTTCTCGAGAACTAAACGTAAATGTTCCTTGTGCTCCTCTTCATTCTTCGAGTATACCAATATATCATCAATGAACACCACAACGAACTTATCCAAAAACTCCATAAACACCTTGCTCATGAAATATGCAAGCGCGTTAGTCAGACCAAATGACATAACGGTATACTCATATAGCCTGTACCTGGTGGTAAAAGTTGTCTTAGGTATATCCTGCTCTCGGATCTTCAGCTGATGGTATCCTAATCGCAGATTGATCTTGGAGAATACTTTAGCTCCTTGCAACTAGTCAAACAAATCATTGATCATCGGCAGTGGGTACTTGTTCTTGATCATCACCTCATTCAATGCACGGTAATCAACAACCATTCTCAATGATCCATCCTTCTTCTCCACTGGAAGCACTGGGGCTCCCCAAGGTGATGAACTTGGTCGAATGTAACCTTTATCCAGTAACTCCTTAATTTGCTTCTTAATTTCTTCCAAATCCTTTGCGGGCATCCGATACGGTCTCTATGATAGTGGCCCGGTGCCTGGCAATAGCTCAATCAAAAACTCAATGTCTCGATCCGGTGGCATGCCTGGTAACTCCTCTGGAAATACACTGGGGTAATCCTTCACTACCGACACTTCCTCCTGAACAACTCCTGAGAGGGAATTTACTTGGGTCCTCCTTGGCGCATGTCTGGATACATACTTAATCATTTTTCCCTCTGGGGTGGTGAGCATAATTGACTTACTGGCGCAATCGATGTTTCCTCCATACATCGATAACCAATCCATGCCCAATATCACATCCAACCCTTGTGACTCTAGAATTATTAAATCTGAGGGGAAAACATGCCTACCTATGGTTAATGACATCTGAAAACATCCTTGGCTTGCCATATACTCCACTCCTGGTGAGCTTACTAACATATGTGTCCTAAGAACTTCGGTGGGCAACTTATACTTATCCACAAATCCCCTTGATATGTATGAATGCGATGCACTAGTATCAAAAAGAATGATTGCAGTAAAAGACTTAACCAAAAACTTACCTATAACTGCATCTGGCTGCTCTTCAATCTCCTCCATGTTAATGCGATTCACTCATCCCCTGTTGAAAGGGTTGGGCTTCTTCCCAGAGCTTCCATTGCCATTTCCATTCTTTGCTTCAGAACACTCGGTGGCTTAGTGTCCATTTTTCCCGCACTTGAAACAAGTAATGTGACTTAGATCCTTCTTGGTGAGCGTTGCCGGGTTGGGACAGTTCTGGCTACTGCTTCCTCCATTCCCATTCCCATTCTTGGGGCCATTATGGTTATGCGAACTTCCTCCATTGACATTGTGGCCTCCATGGTTATGGTGAATGTGTCCTCCCGAGTTCTGGGTAAACTGAGGTCTCTGCTGAGCTCCTGAATTGTACTTCCCTTGTCCATACTTCCTCTTGCGGCTCTCTATCTGATGCCGATTCCCTTCAATCATAAGAGCTCTATCTACCAACTCCTTGTAGTTGTTGAATGTTGCCACCATCAACTGCATGCTCAGCTCATCATTCAGTCCTTCCAGAAACTTCTCCTGCTTAGCGGCATCTGTAGCTATGTCATCAGGGGCATAGCATGCTAACTTACTGAACTCATCCACATACTGGCCCACTATGCATCCTCCTTGGCGCAAGTTGCAAAACTCGCACTTCTTCATGTTCATAGCTCCTGCTGAAACATGGGCAGTGCGGAAAGCCTACTGAAACTAATCCCATGTAACTCTGTCAATGAGGTAAGTGGCTGTGAAATTCTCCCACCATGATGTTGCGGGTCCATCAAGCTTATGTGCGGCAAAATGCATTGTCTCCGCATCTGTGCATCCTGCAGTGGTCAGCTCCCTTCCAATCTTGTAGAGCCAATCATCTGCAACAATCGGCTCGGTGCTACTAGAGAACACCGGCGGATTCAACTTTAGGAAACGGGCTAGGTGATCAACAGGTGGTGGTGGTGGTGGGCCGTTGTTGTTGTTGCCTTGATTCTGATTCTCAACTAATAGTTGCATTGGGGTATTCTGCTGCTGGATCAACTGAGTGAGCTCCAGTGGGAAGGCAAATCCATTGTCACGTCTCGGAGGCATCTGAGGGGTTTAGAAAAGATGAGAAAATAGAATAAAATGAGGTCCAAAGGGAAAACACTACCCATATGATCATGAGACAAACACATTCATATCACACGAATCAATTCAAACAAGGGCGTACAATCGATCTAACTACCGTTACAAAAGTGCTCGGACTAATTCTATATACATGGGGAAACACTACTAGTAACATGGTGGCCGACTAGAAATTTTGATCGGTGGAAGACTCCATGATATCCGCTCCAGCTTCGTCTTCGTAATCATCATCACTACGGTCGGGGTCAGAATCGGTGTCATTGATGATGATGTAGTCCTCAGAACGTATGTCCTTGGAATGGTCGTCATCTCCTCCTTGCGCGGGGTCTCCCATGAATACACCTAGCTTCCTCGTTAGGTCGTCATTCTTCTCCACTAGTATTGTAATTTCCTCCTCATATCCATCGCGTGTAGACTTGAGTTCCTCTTCTAGCTCCATGTTCCTGGTCATCACTTTCTTCAGATCTATCATGCTTGCGCACATCTGGTTCTCCTGACAACGAATGGGCTGCTTTAACTCCTGGATGAAAGTTGCAATGGACATGTCCCTCCTGGTGCTGATCATCTCCCATTGGTCATCTCGGCGCCCACATATCTGGTAGATAGTGTCCTTAAGATCCTTGTGATAAAATTCGCCGATGCATCCCATGGCAATGTGGGCTGCCATGCTCTTTCCTAGACTCTAGGCTGGTGCATCAAAGAAAAACTCTATGGGCTCAGTAACTTGCGTGAATGTCCTTCCTGGAACTTGAACTCGAATCGTCCAACGCTCCTCTTTTGGTAAAGTGGCGATGTAGATCCCGATGAAACTTGGTATTCCGATGTTCAGGTACCTAGTGACTTCCTTCAAGTGTCGCCCAAAAGGTGTGTCTTCATCCGGTTGTGCAAACTTGTTCCTTGAGTCCGCCATCCTATAGAGTGGAAAAGGGAGAGGAGTCAGAAATGAGTAGAGAAGAGTGCCTATGGTTTAACTTAGTGGTCGTGTCCTACAATCAGCGTGTGCTCTGATACCATCTTGTAGCGACCAGACCTCAAACGGTCAAGTCTCTGTGCATTAGTGTTATCCCTGGATTGATAATGTTGACACACACAGTACTCGAGGAATTATAAGAGATTTTCAATCACACACTTATTACATCGAATGTCTCAAAATAGAACTTATTACAATAATATGGCTTAAGGCCATCTAAATAAGATAACATCGGAAGGCTTGGAAGATAAAGTGAGTCCAACAATTCCAACGGCATAGCTGAGTGAACGACAATGACCTAGCGCACCTTACTCTTCGTCTGAAAAGTCTGCAACATGATATGTTGCAGCCCGAAATGGGTCAGCACATGGAATATGTTGGCAATGTAACACAAAAGAGCAATGAACAGAATAAATGCTATCACTACATGCATATATGGTTGGTGGAGAGCTCTATGGTTAATATTTTGCATAAAGCCAATTTTTCCCTGCAACAAAGGAATATAATATTATTTAACTATCATGGTGGTTGTTAAACATTGAGAAGTTTCCTCCAACTCAATCCCAATTCAGTATCAATTACCCAATAAAATTAATTTAGAGTGATGAGATCAACATGATAATCCAAGAACTAGATACTCAAGATGTCCATAACCAGGGACACAGCTAACCATGATTAGTTTGTACACTCTGCAGAGGTTTGCGCACTTTTCCCCCACAAGACTCGATCTCCTCCGTTGAATTTCTCGCACTACAAGGTGTTTGAGAAACGGATGACCGAGACACAGTCTTTCAGAAACATTTACTCTTTACTCTGGGTGGACAGTTACACCTACTTTCCCCTACATCTGCTAGCCCACCACTAAAACAGGTCATGCAACCTACTCAACTATGCTAGAGCCCATAATAGCTTGTAGTTGCACACGGAAGTTTCTAGCATGAATAGTCTTATGATCCATTTGAGCGTGGGTGGTGAACCGTAGGATGATCACACGGGTACTCCGGGATATCCTAGGATAACACTGGATTCTCCAGTGCCCACAACCAATCCATCCAGATATGTATTTAAGTAGCCACCTTAAGTTAACCATTAATTGACAACTCTCACATCTGTCATGGATACACTCAACCAATCCACGTCTACGAGCATAGCATAGCCATCTGATCATAACGCAGAAGTAACTCCCCATGGTTTGATAATAAAAGGGCAATAGGTTCTACCTCATCATCTACTTCCCAAACCCACATGTTAATCAGATCCTAATCATGCAATGTTTGAGGATTGGAATTAATGCATAAAAATTGGGTAATAAATAATATGATCAAAGTGTTACTTGCCTTGCTCATGATCTGCAAACCCTACAGACTCGTAGTAGCACGCTTCGCACTCCGGGAATTCTATCGCAAACAAACAATAGCATACATAAGCACTCAAGCATAGATGCATGGGTAAAACTTCAAATAAGAGGATCCAATCTGAAATTTCAACTGAAGAGCTTCGATTTGCAAAAAGAATCGGTCGAAATGGAGCTACGAAACTCAAACTACGGTAAAAAAATCGATATCAAATCTGCTTGAAACCAAATTTTAATTTTTCAAAACCTTGTTCAAGTTGATTAACCTGCAAGAGGGGCTCGAGACGAAGATTTTGGCGTTAGTTTCACTGGATTTGGAGGAACGGTTAAAAAGTTGCGAGGGTTTGAAGATCAGGTGCTAATCTGCGATAAAAATAATTGCGGATAGGTCCCTGGCAAAAAAATAAAAGAGAAAAAGGAAAATCTGTCGGACGAACGTCCGCTAACAGAGTCAAACGAACAAATTCGTTCATTAAAACACACTAACGAACGAACGTTCGCAAATTAACCTAACTGCAGAAAACCGATCCGATCTAAAAACCAATCTAGGTTTTTTTTAAAACGAACCGAAACAAAACCGGCGGCGGCGATGAGTCGACGGAGATGACGGCAGCGGGGCGGCTACGACGGGGCTCTGGTGGCGGCGGCATGGAGCG
>NC_057801.1:451606747-451616806 GCF_018294505.1 Triticum aestivum
AGCGTTCGGGCGGGGCGGCGGCTTGGGCTGGCGGAGGCCTCGGGCCTCGCCTTTTAAAGGGCCGGTGGAGATGTTCGGCTTGGGCATGGCCCAGAGTCGGTTCGCGCGTTTTTTTTTGTTTTTTAATGGACGGAGTAATTAAATAAAAAGAAATATCAAACGGAGTCCAAAAATTTTGAAATAAGTTTTCACGGTCCTCTAATAAAATTTAGGACAAGGTGAACATTTATCTGGGCTAAAAATGCAATTTTGAAAAATGCATTTTTTTCTAATTCAAATAAAATAGCAATAAAAATCCAAATAAAATATTTATTTGATTTTAACATTTTCCTCCAATATTTCTTTTATTTTGGAGAAGTCATTTTATCTTCACTCTTTTATTTATTGGAAACATTCAGGGAGAAAAACATTAAAACCAAAGTGATCCTCTTTTCAAATTTGAAAGAAAATCAAATATGAAAATAAATGAATCCCCAACTCTCTTCGTAGGTCCTTGAGTTGCTTAGAATTTCTAGGATCAAAACCAAATTGCAATTAAAATATGATATGCATATGATGACCTATGTATAACATTCCAAATTGAAAATTTGGGATGTTACATTAAACGACTCTATCTGGAAAAACTGGCAGAAACAACCGTCGTATTGTTTTGATGGCTGCGACTCAGTCAGCGCGAACCGTGGGCTGTGAGTACATAGTTTGGAAAGCACACGACTCAAGCTTTCCAAATTGTATTTACACGCCTTATTTGGAGCACGGACACGGATTCTACACTTATATCAATTTGGGGCCTCCTAGCAGTCAATCCGAGTCTGGTTATATTTTTCCTTCTTTTTATGTTGTGCACCTGCCTCCCTCTCCTCCCTCGTGCCCTTGATGATATTAGACATCAATAGGCATTCTTCTTGCTGCAAATCTTCATCTCCATGTGCCATGCTTGTCTTCTCTTCAAATCTGATCATACAAACATGCAAAGACTTGGGCAGTATAAAATTCTCATTAACACAAATGTCAGATTCAACTAAGAGTGAATTCACCTGTTGTTCTAGTAGTTTTGCACCTGCTCTTGTAATTGGTCCCATTCTGATTTCATTGGACTTGTCATGTGCTACAACATCATCAATGGAAAAGGATGGTAAAATACTAGGGATGTCCTCATCATCCTCCCCCCCCCCTTGAAAAGGCATCGACCCTGATGCGCCAAGGTCATCTCTATTATATGGCGATAAATCAGCAACGTTTAATGTATTACTCATGCCAAACTCTTCAGTGGGAAGATCAATTTTGTATGCATTATCATTAATCTTAGGAAGCAGTTTATATGGTCCATCACCTCTTGGCTTCAACTTGGACTTGCGCTGTTCAGGAAATCTATCTTTGTGAAAGTGTACCCACACCATGTCGCCTGGCTGAAATAGCACCTCCTTTCTCTTCTTATTAACATGATCAGTTGTGTACTTGCCCTTCTTTTCAATTGCTTCTTTAGTATTCTCATGTATCTTCCTCACAAAATCTGCCCTCTTAGATGCATCCATGTTCACTCTCTCTTGAATTGGAAGGGGCAACAAATCAAGTGGTGTAATTGGCTTAAAACCATAGACCACCTCAAATGGACATAACTGAGTTGTGGAATATACCGCCCTGTTATATGCAAACTCCACATGCGGTAAATACTCCTCCCATACACACGGGTTCTTCTTTATCATGGATCACAACAATGTGGTGAGTGTGCAATTTACCACCTCTGTTTGACCATCTGTTTGGGGATGACAAGTAGTGCTGAATAGTAACTTTGTCCCCAGCTTTCCCCAAAGTGTCTTCCAGAAATAGCTCATAAACTTCACATACAATCAGAAACAATCATCTTTGGTACTCCATGTAAGTGCACGATATCCCTGAAAAATAGATTAGCAATGTGCGATGCATCGTTGCTTTTTTGGCAGGCAATGAAATGTGACATCTTAGAAAAACGATCAACTACCAAAAAAATTGAATCATGTCCTCTCCTGGTCCTAGGCAATCCTAACACAAAGTCCATGCTTATGTCTTCCCATGGTGTAGTAGGAGCAGGGAGAGGAGTATACAAACCGTGAGGTTTCAGCTTGGACTTTGCCTTATTACTAGTAATGCAATGCTTCACAAATTTGTCCATGTCATGCCTCATCTTGGGCCAATAAAAATGATCAGCGAGCATACGCAGTCTTCTCAAGTCCAAAATGACCCATCAACCGTTGGCAGTGATTCATGCAACAATAGCAAACGCATGAACGATTCTGGAACACATAGTTTGTTAGCTTGCTATCATGTATGTGATATTTTTCCCATGCTTTTACATCTGAACACAATTTATATGGTGCTGAAAAATCAGGATCGGTGGCATATAAATCATGCAAACTCTGTAAACCAGGAACTTGAACATCCAATTGTATCAACAACATGTTTTTCCTGGAAAGAGCATCAGCAACAACATTATCTTTACCCTTTTTGTATTTAGTGATGTATGGTAAAGATTAAATAAATTCAACCCATTTAGCATGATGTTTGTTCAAATTGGTTGGCTTTTCAAATATTTTAGAGCATCATGATCAGAATGTATGATAAATTCTTTTGGCCACAATGTTGCCAAACCTCAAGGACACGAACTAGAGCATACAATTCTTTATCATAAACAGGGTAGTTCAATTGTGCACCATTCAGTTTTTCAGAAAAGTATGCAATTGGTTTACCCTCTTGCATCAACACACCTCCAATACCAATTCCATTAGAATCACATTCAATCTCAATTTGTTTAGTGAAATCAGGATGTACAAGCAAAGGTGCAGTAGTCAAACGACGTTTCAACTCATCCAAAGCATTATCTTGGGCTGTGCCCCACACAAATTCAACACCCTTTTTAGTAAGCGCGTTTAAAGGTGCAGCAATGGTACTGAAATCTTTCACAAAATGTCTATAGAAACCAGCAAGACCGTGAAAGCTTCGTACTTGACTAACATTTAGAGGAGTAGGCCAATTTTTAATAGCTTCAATTTTTTATTCATCTACCTCAACTCCATGCTTAGAAACAACATATCCTACAAATATGACCTTATCTTTGCAAAATGTGCACTTATCAAGATTACCATATAGCTGAGCATCACGCAACACTTGCAAAATTGTTCGAATATGATCACTATGTTCAGATTCATTGCGGCTATAAATAAGTATATCATCAAAATATACATCCACAAATTTACCAGTGAAATGCCTCAAAACATGCTTTATTAATCTCATGAAAGTACTAGGTGTGTTAGTTAACCCAAAAGGTATGACCAACCACTTGTATAAATCAAACTTTGTTTTAAAGGTTGTCTTCCATTCATCCCCCTGTTTCATCCTAATTTGATGATAACCACTACACAAATCAATTTTAGAGAAAATAGCAGCACCACTCAATTCATCTAACATATCTTCTAAACGTGGAATAGGATGACGATATTGAATAGTGATGTTATTTATAGCTCTAAAATCTACGCACATGCGCTATGTACCATCTTCCTTAGGAACTAAAATGACAGGAACAACGCAAGGACTTAAGCTCACGCGAATATAACCTTTGTCAAGAAGCTCTTGTACATGTTTTTGAATTTCCTTTGTTTCCTCAAGGTTGGTGCGGTATGGTGCTCGATTGGGCTGCGATGCTCCTGGTATCAAATCAATTTGATGCTCTATACCTCTGAATGGTGGTAAACCAGCAGGTACCTCCTCCGGAAACACATCACTAAATTCCTGCAATACATTAGAAACACCAATAGATCGAGGGGTCATGTCGTTAGAAATCAAAATTTGACCCTTGCACAACAGCACAAGTGGTATAGCAGTGGGATCCTCATGAAACTCTCTCATATCAGATTTGGTGGCTAACATACCTAAGGAATTCATTCCCTCATTTTTATTTTTACCACTCATATTTGGCTTGTGGCTCTCACTCACGAGAAGTGTAGTCTCTCGCCTATCTAATCTCTCACTCTCTTTTTCAAGATTCACTTAATTTTTTGACGAGATTCATTAACAATTTGGTGTGGTGTCCTA
Organism: Triticum aestivum; assembly: GCF_018294505.1. Taxonomy (NCBI): domain Eukaryota; kingdom Viridiplantae; phylum Streptophyta; class Magnoliopsida; order Poales; family Poaceae; genus Triticum; species Triticum aestivum. Next base: position 451,610,816 of record NC_057801.1, read on the forward strand.
GGCCTCAATGTAACCTCCTTGCCATGCCAATTCAAATGATATGTGTTGGTTCTCCCATTGTGACGAACATCTCTATCATACTGCCATGGGCGTCCCAACAACAAGTGACACACGGTCATAGGAACCACATCACACTCAATGGTGTATTTATATGGTCCGATCTGAAATTCCACACACACCATGTGGCTGATATTCATCTCTCCACTATCACTTAGCCACTGAATAAAATATGGATTGGGGTGTGCTAAATATTTCAATTTTAGCTTTTGGCATAACTCCTTACTAGCCAAATTGTGACAACTACCCCATCAATTTTAACCTTGCACACCTTACCAGGACCAACAACAGCCTTTGTTTGAAACAAATTGCACCGCTGTTCTGCAATACTAGGAGTAACACTTAGCACTTTGGGCGAGCAAACAATGTTGGGAAACGTAGCATGCAATTTCAAAAAAAAATCCTACGCTCACGCAAGATCTATCTAGGAGATGCATAGCAACGAGAGGGGGAAAGTGTTTCCATGTACCCTCATAGACCAAAAGCGGAAGCGTTTGCTTAACGCGGTTGATGTAGTCGAACATCTTCTCATTCCGACCGATCAAGTACCGAACGTACGACACCTCCGAGTTTTGCACACGTTCAGCGTGATGACGTCCCTCGAGCTCTTGATCCAGCAGAGGGTCGAGGAAGTAGACGAGTTCCGTCAGGACGACGGCGTGGTGACGGTGATGGTGATGTGATCCATGCAGGGCTTCGCCTCAGCACCGCGAGAATATGACCGGAGGCGTAAACTGTGGAGGAGGGCGCCGCACACGGCTTGGAACAATTGATGTATGTTGTAGCCCCCCCCTCCCCCCGCGTATGTAAAGGAGGGATGGAGAGGAGGCCGGCCCTAGGCGTGCCCCAAGTAGGAGGAGTCCTACTTGGGGTCCTAGTAGGATTCGCATCCCCCCTTCCTTTTATCGGAGGAGGAAAGGGGGAAGGAGAGAGGGGAGGAGAAGGAAAAGGGGCGCCGCCCCCTCTCCTTGTCCAATTAGGCCTCCTTCCCTGTGGGGGCGCGCCACCCCTATGTGGGCAGGTGTGCCTCCCTCCTATGGCCCATATGGCACATATCTTCCCCCGGGGGGTTCCGGTAACACCTCCGGTACTCCGATATGTATCCGATACATTCCGAAACACTTACGGTGTCCGAATACTACCTTCCAATATATCAATCTTTACCTCTCGACCATTTTGAGACTCCTAGTCATGTACGTGATCTCATCTGGGACTCCGAACAACCTTCGGTCACCAGAACACATAACTCATATAATACAAATCGTCATCAAACGCTAAGCGTGCGGACCCTACGGGTTCGAGAACTATGTAGACATGACCGAGACACCTCTCCGATCAATAACCAATAACGGAACCTGGATGCTCATATTGGTTCCCACATATTCTACGAAGAACTTTACCGGTCGAACCGCTATGACAACATACTCTATTCCCTTTGTCATTGGTATGTTACTTGCCCGAGATTCAATTGTCGATATCTTCATACCTAGTTCAATATCGTTACCGGCAAGTCTCTTTACTCGTTCCGTAATGCATCATCCCACAACTAACTCATTAGTCACATTGCTTCCAAGGCTTCATATGATGTGCATTACCGAGAGGGCCCAGAGATACCTCCCCGATACTCGGAGTGACAAATCCTAATCTTGATCTATGCCAACCCAATAAACACCTTCGGAGATACCTGTAGAGCATCTTTATAATCACCCAGTTATGTTGTGACGTTTGATAGCACACAAGGCATTCCTCCGGTGTCCGGGGGTTGCATAATCTCATAGTCGGAGGAATATGTATGGTACATGAAGAAGGCAGTAGCAATAAAACTCGATCATTATGGTATGCTAATAGATGGGTCTTTTCCATCACATCATTCTCCTTATGGTGTGATCCCGTTCATCAAAAGACAACACATGTCCATGGCTAGGAAACTTAACCATCTTTGATCAATGAGCTAGTCTAGTAGAGGCATACTAGGGACGCGGTGTTTTGTCTATGTATTCACACATTTATCAAGTTTCCGGTTAATACCATTCTAGCATGAATAATAAACATTTATCATGAATAAGGAAATATAAAATAACAACTTTATTATTGCCTCTAGGGCATATTTCCTTCAAACAATTGTAGGATAGTGTGAAGCATAAGCATCTATTGAACCATCTTCATCTTCCTCCCAAATTTCTGAATCAAGGTTAGCATCATCACCGGTTTCATATTCTGTTGTATCCTCATTAATCAACATAACCTTTTTATTGGGACAATCTCTCTTAAAATGACCCCTTCCACCACATGTATGACAACTCATGTCCCTGTTTCTTGCTGTAGAATTAGTAGAACCAGCAGCACTAGCAGCAGGTTGCGTCGATTTCTTTGCATTAGAGATCACCTAATTTGATTTGGAAGAATCATTACCACGAAAACCATAATTGAAACTAGGAGTAGGCTCCACACTAGGTGTTGTTCGTGGTGTAAAATAACCTCTACTCGTTGTTGTGCCAGATGTAAACTTAGCATCCTCAGCCACTTGCAATTCAGCCTCACATGCTTAGTGTAACAAATTTGTCATGCCATAATATTGGTGAAGACGAACAATACGCTTGATGTTATAGTTCAGACCAGACATAACTTGCCGCATTCTTTGTTCGGGCTCTTCACGCACTCTAGCACGCTGCATAATAAGCTCCATCTCCTGAAAATATTCATCCTCTGAAGAAGTACCTTGCCTCAAATTCTGCAATCTGTCATAGAGAGACGAATATAATTGCATGGTACAAAGCGGGCACGCATCTCTTCCTTCATAGCTCTCCATGTAACAATGCGACGTTCACCATCTTCAATTCAAGATTGTACAATATTATCCCACCAAAGCAAAGCATAGTCATCAAATTCAGAAGATGCAAGTTTTATTTTTCTGTCCTCGGTGTACTCATGCATGCGCCATAATTTTTCCACCTTCAGCTCCCAATTAAGGTACTCTTAAACATCAGTAGAGCCAACAAACTTGGGAATGGTGGACTTTGGTTTTCCCATCCCATCATCATCATGGTTGACTGGTTGTGCAAAAGCAGCATCATCAAATTGACAGCGCACACCAAGAGGAGAAAATCCACGGCCTACGAGCATGGCACCAGCACGGCAACCACTACGGCATCCATTACCATGACCACCATCTTGGCCAGCAACAACCGGTTCGTGTGGAGCTTGCCGGTCCCGATTAGCTTGATGTAATTGTGCATGACAAGCTGCAGCACCTTGAACATTGGCAGCATTAGCGGCACCTTGAACACCACCATGAACACTAGCTTCACCATCATCATCGTCATGCTACTAATTTTCTTGGCGATCAACAAACTATTGCAACGCAGCCAAAGCTTGCTGCAAGGTAACTAGAGTCCCCTGAATTTCAGTAACTTGTCGTTGTGTTGTTGTGATGGTTTTTGTGGCATCCTTTAGGTCCAACTCCATGTTCTGCACATAATCATTTATAGGATCAGTTGCACACTGAATTTGTCATTGAAGATGATCACGAAGAGCTTCATATTCATTCCAATGCACCATGGATTTAGGATCCTTATTTTGTTGTACATCAAAAGACTCGTCGGACATGATTATGTGATTAGTACTCACAGAAAATATAGTGTATGTGGAAAACTCTCAACTCACTCAAAACTGAAAGAAACAAGGTATCTTACCGTTCCAAAGTGAATTAGAAAAGCTTACCAACTTGTATGGGCAGAACATGCATGGATCTGATGTAATGAATACCGAGGGTGAAAACTATCACACAACAAACCAGGGTATATGTTGGAGCTTGGCTGGAATACCTATCAACACGAATTCACAAATCCTAGTGATGATCGTATGATAAAAAAACCACGAAAACACACACGATGGAGATAAGTGGGGCAAATGCAACTCTGAAACTGAGCTCAAAATTCTGGAATGTCGAAGTAATGCTCGTGTTGCAAATGTAGAGGAGAGACGCTAACAAACCACTCAATTTATACGGGCCCAAGATTGCTCAATCTACTAGTGCAATGAACGTGGCAGAAAAAAACTGAACAAACTCTCCAAAAGTATGTGCAACTTTCACGTGTAGCTTTCTTTTCGTCCTTTTTCGTTTTCTTTTTCTTTTTTTTCTTTCTTTCTCTTTCTTTATCAGTAACCTGAGCAATTAGTAACCAATCTGATTTTTCCAAACAAAAGATGCACTCTCCAAATTCCTATATGAGCAGCCCGTAGAGCAAAGGATATGCTAGTCTCAATAGGAAAGTTCTACGCAAAATAAGAAAGCCTGACTATGGTTATCAAAGGAAACACAATCTGATTCGGATAGTTAATCTAACCAAACTAATTCTGACTCAGAGAATAGACTTGACAGCAACCAAAGGACTCCGGCTGAGAAAAGGAAAACCTAGACAATCTACAATGACTCAGATTAGAAAGTAAGTTATGGAAATAAAAGTCTATGATAAGCAACTAAAACATGGAACCGATGCTATCTAGGCTATGGCAAAAACTCTAAACCCTCATATTTTTGTATGGCTTTTTCTGTATAGGATGAAAACAAAACTAATCTAAGGGATTGGTGGATGCTCACCGAGTAAACACTAGAAATCTCATACCAAGATGATAAGGGGTGAGCCGATCTTCTCAGTGAGCGGATGATGTCGATGATGAACTTGCTGGATAACTTGTGAGATTCTCTCGAACTCTCTGGACGTTCCCCTGTTGCCAATGCAACAGATCTTCAACCCTATGGATATTCGCAACACCACACACTAGCGCACATAGCCGCCGACCACGAAGCGGTTCTGCAATCTCCCAATTCCCAATGGAACGATAGATAGCACTTGACTTTCAGTAGCAAATACACCATATCAAAACAAATTTGGTGTAGGTAAATATTCCTGATCGATGCAAAGAGGAATATGAGTATAGAGGAATGCCTAAAGCAATTCAGTCTGATATGAGTTTAATCAAAACATGGTCTAACCCTAAAATCCACTACTTACAAGGGTATATAAAGACCCCTGGATGTCCAACCTAGTGTTGGGGTCGAAATTAACCATATCTCTAACTTTCCTAACTTAAACGACTCTATCTGGAAAAACTGGCAGAAACAACCGCCGTATTGTTCTGATGACTGTGACTCGGTCAGCGTGAACCGTGGGTTGTGAGTATACAAATTGGAAAGCACGCGACTCAAGCTTTCCTAATTGTATTTACATGCCTTATTTGGAGCACGGTGTAACGCCCCGGATTCGTTGCGCCAGGTGTCCGCCAGTTATTCATCATCGTTGCCATGTCATTTGCTTGCGTGTTGCATTTTATCATGTCTTCATGTGCATTTCATTTTGCATACGTGTTCGTCTCATGCATCCGAGCATTTTCCCCGTTGTCCATTTTGCAATACGGCGCTCCTATGTCCTCCGGCGTCCCCTTCTTGCCTCTCTTTGTGAGCGGGTGTTAAACGTTCTCGGAATGGGCCGAGTCTTGCCAAGCGGCCTTGGTATAGCACCGGTAGACCGCCTGTCAAGTTTCGTGTCATTTGGAGGTCGTTTGATACTCCAACGGTTAACCGGGTAACCATTAAAGCCTCTTTCTCCTTGCAGCCCAACACCCCTCCAAAGGGGCCCAAAACCCATCTAACTCCCCTCCATGCTCTCCGTCGTTCGATCACAATCGTGTGGCCGAAAACCGTGCTCCATTTGGACTCTCCTAGCTCCCAGAATCTATAAATAGGTCCTCCCCCCGAATTTTCGCGCAGTCCAAACCCTAGCCAAACTCCTCCTCGCCGTCGGACATGTCCGCCTCCGCGCCGAACGTGTCCACCGCCGCCGCCACGTCGCTCCGACGAATCGGAGGACGCCACGTCGCCTCCGCCGTCGTCTCCTCCAACCCGCAGCCGCCACGTCGCCTCCCAGCCGCCGC
>NC_057801.1:451617119-451638319 GCF_018294505.1 Triticum aestivum
GCGCCGCCCCCGGCCGAGCGCGGCCGCCCCGACGCCCGGCGAGCTCCGCCGCCCCTCGCCTCCTGCCGGCCCTCCTCGCCAGATCCGGCGGCCCCAAGGTCGGATCCGGCGGCCCCAAGGTCGGATCCGGCTCCCCCGCGCTCCGGTGAGCCTTCCCTCGACTCCGGCCGCCTTCCCTCGCGAGCTCCGGTGAGCTCTCCAGCCATCATCGAAATCCGTGCCCAGATCCGAAGGTTGACCCCGTATATTCCTCTAAGTCCCCAGTTTATTTTGTCATTATCATGCCATGTTCATCGCATCCTATCTCCGCATCCGTAGCTCCGTTTCGTGCGTGTAATGTGTCAAATTGTTCGTCTCAACGAGTATTCATTTCATTCCATTGCATCATGTTCATTTGAGCTCATCTTGATGCCTGAATCTTCGTTGCAAGAGTGCTTCATAATGTTAGTTCCTGTTTCTTAACAGAACATGCTCATTTGTCATTTTTGCCATGATTGATGTGTGCATCCTATGAGGTTGATGTCTACATGTGTTTTGATCTATGTCATGCCATCTTTACAGTGGTGTATGCCATGTATTTTTGTGATCAATGTGGTGACTATCACAAGCATGTAAACTAGGCCTCGTGATGTTGCTGATTTCAGTCCCTGTTCTGCTGTTATTTTTATGTCATGTAAACTTGATGCTACAGAGAGATCCATGCTTATTTTGAGATACTTCAGTAAGGATGTTTTGTACATATGGTTATGAGCTATCCATCCATGCCCCTGGTTGCATTTATAGCTTGTTGTAGATTGTTCATATCTTGCTCCAAAGTTGCTAAATGATGTTGCTATCAGCCTGTTAACATGAAGTTCAGTTTTGCCATGTGATTTCCTAGTGATCCATGCACCCTATTAACTTGCTATTGTCATGCTTAGCTTCATAAAACATGCCTTCTTACTGTTGGTTGCCTTGCCATGCCATGTATTGCTCTGTGGTGAGTGGTACAAGCTCATCAACATGTCTACTTATTGTTGTTCCTGCCATGTATGAATCTGTATTATAACTTGCCATGTTTACGTGGGTGCCATCATATTTTCTGTGCCCTTTTGGCTCATGGTCAGTAAGGGACTTTTGTTATATGCAAGTAGATTCATTCCATGCCTTTTTTGCCATGATAAGTTCTTGTAACATGTTGTTTGATAGCTCTAAACATTGCAACCTGATGTTATTTCTGGTCTTGTTTTACCATTGTCGAAATGTCTTGTAAACCGGGATTCCGAGTCTGATCGGGTCTTCCTGGGAGAAGGAATATCCTTCGTTGATCGCGAGAGCTTATCATGGGCTAAGTTGGGACACCCCTGCAGGGTATAATCTTTCGGAAGCCGTGCCTGCGGTTATAGGCAGATGGGAATTTGTTAATGTCCGGTTGTAGACAACTTGACACCAGATCCAAATTAAAACGCATCAACCGCGTGTGTAGCCATGATGGTCTCTTCTCGGCGGAGTCCGGGAAGTGAACACGGTTTCTGGGTTATGTTTGACGTAAGTAGTAGTTCAGGATCACCTCTTGATCATTGCTAGCTTCACGACCGTTTCGCTTGCTCTCTTCCCGCTCTTATTTGCGTTGGTTAGCCACCATATATGCTTAGTCGCTGCTGCAACCTCACCACTTTACCCCTTCCTTACCCATTAAGCTTTGCTAGTCTTGATACCCATGGTAATGGGATTGCTGAGTCCTCGTGGCTGACAGATTACTACAACAACAGTTGCAGGTACAGGTTATGCGATGATCATGACGCGAGAGCGATGTTTGCTTGTTTTGGAGTTCTGCTTCTGCTTCTTCTTCGATCAGGGGATAGGTTCCAGGTCGGCAGCCTGGGTTAGCAGGGTGGATGTCGTTGAGTTTCTGTTTGTGTTCATCTGTAGTCGGATGATGCTCTTATGTAAGATGATGTTGTATTCGTGTGGCATTGTATGCCCCTTGTATGTACCCTCATCTATTATGTAATGTTGATGTAATGATATCCACCTTGCAAAAGCGTTTCAATATGCGGTTCTATCCTTGGTGGGACCTTCGAGTCTCTTTCGGATAGTATCGCAAATTGGGCGTGACACATGGACACGGATTCTGCACTTGTATCGATTTTGGGCCTCCTGGCAGTCAATCCGAGTCAGGTTCTGATTTTCCTTCTTTTTGTTGTGCACCTGCCTCCCTCTCCTCCCTCATGCACTTGTTGATATTAGACATCAGTGGGCATTCTTCTTGCTGCAATTCTCATCTCCATGTGCCAAGCTTGTCTTCTCTTCAAATCTGATCATACAAACATGCAAAGACTTAGGCAGTATAAAATTCTCATTAACACAAATGTCACATTCAACTAAGAGTGAATTCACCTGTTGTTCTAGTAGTTTTGCATGTGCTCTTACAATTGGTCAAATTCTGATTTCATTGGACTTGTCATGTGTTGCAACATCATCAATGGAAAAGGATGGTAAAAGACTAGGGATGTCCTCATCACTTCCAGATTTGCTTTAAACATCAATATACAATCATCCGTGAATAGGAGGTGGTTCACCAGAGGGGCCGTCAGCGCCACCACAACTCCGTTGACATTCTCATTTATGTTCCTATCCTTAAGCAAACAAGACAAACCCTTTGCAGCAATCAAAAACACGTTTGGTGAGATGGCATCACCTTGTCAGATTCCCCTTGTCGGGGAAATGATACCTATGGGATCACGAGGATCCCTTCTATGGTTGGCGGGGAGAGAGTTGCACAAAGAGTAGGGCTGGTGGTCAGCACAAGGGATTTTTACCGAGGTTCTGGCCGCTGAGGAGCGTAAAACCCTAGTCCTACTTTGAGTGTATATTTGGTGTTCTTGAGTTCTAGACTGGCTGTGATGCATGCCTAGTCCAAAAGGTCTGAATCCTTCTCTAGTACGCCTCGGGCCTCCTTTTATATGTCAAAGGGGTCGCCACAGTGGCACCCAGGGGGTGTAAAGTAGCTACAGTGTACAAGCTTATCGCTGACGTTGTAGGACAAACGCATTAAATGCGCTGCTTATGTGCCCTCCAACTTTATCGAGGACGGTAATAGAACATGTCCCGTCCGTCGCCGCCTCACCCTGCCTTGACACGCGTCCAGGATGACGAGGCATGCAGCGCCAAGCTGACTACCTAGCCGCGGCGCTGGCGCGGTAGTAGGATCTTTATGAAGATCTGGATGCCACCACGTAGGTTCTTGCTTAGTTGCTCAAGGATCTGCATGCCGCCACGTAGGCTTTTGTCTAGTTGGCAAGCTGGTCGCCGCACTGGAATGGCCGTGGGGTGGCGAAACCTTGTCGGGTGCGGGCCCAGCCATGGCCCAGCAATTGTCCCGGCAAGGGTCTTGTCGGGGCCTCACAGTCGTCCCCGGCAAGGGACTTGCCGGGGGTCTTTGTCTTCTGGTCTCCACGTAGACCTACAGGCCACCAGTCTTCACAAAGATTTGCATGCTACTACGCACGCGCCCCCAAGTCTTGGCCTTGACGTTGTCGATGGTGCCAGAGCTCTCAGCTTCAAGGGTGGTGGCCTTGCTGGTGCTTTGCAAGCCGCCCAGGCAAGGCTCTCGCCGGGGCTACGTAGGCCGCCCCGGCAAGGTTGTTGTTGGGGGAGGTCTAGCTTGTTTTCTGCTCTTTATTCACTGGCTTGAATGTTTTCTTGGTAGTCTTGTACCTTGCCTTCTGCTGCCCCATCAAGCCTTTGCCATGGGTGTGGCTACAACTGCCCGTGCACAAGTAAGGGGTATAGAAGGGCCCATACTTATGTACACTGACAGGAGCCCCTGGCCCTGGGCCACACATAAGCGTGAAGCATCGTTGGGCCAGGCCCAAAATAGTGTACGGGCATGCATGGCAGGGATGAACTGCCGCAATCTTTTCGTTAGTTGCACTTCCCCATGGTCCGCATTGAGTGTGTGACGTGGGGGTCGTGCATGGAACGGTCGCAGCACGCCTGTGATGCCTCACAGCAAACAGTAAAGAGGCAGCCAACGCCTTCCCCATAAAAAGAGGAATCCCCAAGGGCACCGCTCATTTACCCTTCTTGACTTTCCCAATCTAGGAACCTCCGCTCCCTTCTTCTTCCTCGATTCAAAACCAGAGCCCTCGCCTCTACTCACCGCTGCCGCACTCCCACTGCTCTTGATCCCCCGCCCCCTCTCAGCCGCCATGGCGCCCAAGACGAGCAAGGGCAAGGGAATGGCCAAGGCCACCGAGGGGAAGCAGATGTCAGAGAGCAAATTGGTGAAGCTGCGGAAGAAGCACGCCATCTTCACCTCGACGATCGACGCGCTCATGCTCAGGGATTGATTCTGGTACCTGTGGGGGAGAGATACGTCGGGGCATCCCGCCACGCACATCATCCCTGCTCCCTTCGCCAAGCCTGGTCCACATAATTATACTTTCTTCATTGTTTACTTCTACTACGGGCTCTGCCCCCTATTCTCAAATTTCTTCAACGACATCACGCACACCTTCGGCTTCCACCTTCTAGATTTCACGCCGAACGTTGTGGCGTGCATGGCCCTCTTCGCTCACCTTTGCGAGGGCTTCGCTGGGGTATTCCCCAACACGGTGCTCTTCCGCCATTACTTCGTCCCTCGCCTCCAGCCAGGAGATGCTATCTCTGGCTGCATCACTTGGATCCCAAGGGCTTTGAGCAAGAGCACGTACCCGAAGGGGGCCCAGAAGGAGCAGTGGGATGAATGGCGGGGCCGGTGGTGCTGGATCATGGAGAAGGAGCCGCAGCCATTCTGCCAGGTCTGTCAGAAGCCGCCGGTCCGCGGCAAGCACTGGGGCGAGTTCGACGTCAATGACAAGAAGCGCACGGTCACCACCACCAGAATCCATCGCCTCAAATCAGTCGGGCTTACGCTCGATATGGTTGGGGCCGACTTCCTCCTGTTGGGAAACGTAGCAGAAATTCAAAATTTTCCTACGAGTCACCAAGATCTATCTATGGAGAGACTAGCAATGAGAGAGAGGAGAGTGCATCTACATACCCTTGTAGATCTCTAAGCGGAAGCGTTCAAGTGAACGGGGTTGAAGGAGTCGTACTCATCGTGATCCAAATCATCGGAGATCCTAGTGCCGAACGGACGGCACCTCCGCGTTCAACACACATGCAGCCCGGTGACGTCTCCCATGCCTTGATCCAGCAAGGAGAGAGGAAGAGGTTGGGGAAGACTCCGTCCAGCAGCAGCACGACGGCGTGGTGGTGATGGAGGAGCGTGGTATTCCAGCAGGGCTTCGCCAAGCACCGCGAGATATGAGGAGAAAGAGAGGTAGGGCTGCGCCAACAGGAGAAGAACTTCGTGTGTTGGGCTGCCCCTTTGCCTCCACTATATATAGGGGGAGAGGGAGGGCTGCGCCCCCACCTAGGGTTCCCTCCCTAGGGGTGGCGGCAGCCCCAGTTCCCATCTGGGGTGGCGGCCAAGGGGGGAGAGGGGGAAACTTGCCCCCCAAGCAAGGTGGGGCGCCCCCCTCCCCAAACCCTAGGCGCCTTGGGCCTTGGTGGGGGGGGCGCACCAGCCCACCTGGGGCTGGTCCCCTTCCCACACTTGGCACATGCTGCCCTCTGGTGCCGGTGGCCCCACTTGGTGGACCCCCGGGACCCTCCCGGTGGTCCCGGTACGTTACCGATAGCACCCGAAACTTTTCCGGTCACCAAAACAGGACTTCCCATATATAAATCTTTACCTCCGAACCATTCCAGAACTCCTCGTGATGTCCGGGATCTCATCCGGGACTCCTAACAACATTCGGTAACCACGTATATCTATTCCCTATAACCCTAGCGTCATCGAACCTTAAGTGTGTAGACCCTACGGGTTCGGGAACCATGCAGACATGACCAAGACGTTCTCCGGTCAATAACCAACAGCGGGATCTGGATACCCATGTTGGCTCCCACATGTTCCACGATGATCTCATCGGATGAACCACAATGTCGAGGATTCAATCAATCCCGTATTCAATTCCCTTTGTCTAGCGATATATTACTTGCCCGAGATTTGATCATCGGTATCCCGATACCTTGTTCAATCTCGTTACTGGCAAGTCTCTTTACTCGTTCCGTAACACATCATCCCGTGATCAACCCCTTGGTCACATTGTGCACATTATGATGATGTCCTACCGAGTGGGCCCAGAGATACCTTTCCGTCACACGGAGTGACAAATCCCAGTCTCGATTCGTGCCAACCCAACAGACACTTTCGGAGATACCCGTAGTGTACCTTTATAGCCACCCAGTTACGTTGTGACGTTGGTACCCCCAAAGCATTCCTACGATATCCGGGAGTTGCACAATCTCATGGTCTAAGGAAAAGATACTTGACATTAGAAAAGCTTTAGCATACGAACTACACGATCTTTGTGCTAGGCTTAGGATTGGGTCTTGTCCATCACATCATTCTCCTAATGATGTGATCCCGATATCAATGACATCCAATGTCCATGGTCAGGAAACCGTAACCATCTATTGATCAACGAGCTAGTCAACTAGATGCTTAATAGGGACATGGTGTTGTCTATGTACCCACACATGTATCTGAGTTTCCTATCAATACAATTATAGCATGGATAATAAATGATTATCATGAACAAGGAAATATAATAATAACTAATTTATTATTGCCTCTAGGGCATATTTCTAACAGTCTCCCACTTGCACTAGAGTCAATAATCTAGTTCACATCGCCATGTGATTAACACTCACAGGTCACATCGCCATGTGACCAACATCCAAAGAGTTTACTAGTGTCACTAAACTAGTTCACATCATCATGTGATTAAGACTCAATGAGTTCTGGGGTTTGATCATGTTTTGCTTGTGAGAGAGGTTTTAGTCAACGGGTCTACAACATTCAGATTCGTATGTACTTTGCAAATCTCTAGGTCATATTGTAAATGTTGCTTCCACGCTCCACTTGGAGCTATTCCAAATGGTTGTTCCACTATACATATCCGGCTTCTCTACTCAGAGCTATCCGGATAGGTGTTAAGCTTGCATCGACGCAACTCTTTACGTCGAACTCTTTATCACCTCCATAACCGAGAAACATATCCTTATTCCTCTAAGGATAATTTTGACCGCTATCTGGTGATCCACTCCTTGATCACCTTTGTACCCTCTTGCCAGACATGTGGCAAGGCACACATCAGGTGCGGTACTCAACATAGCATACTGTAGAGCCTACGTCTAAAGCATAGGGGACGACCTTCATCCTTTCTCTCTTTTCTGCCGTGGTCGAGCTTTAAGTCTTAACTTCATACCTTACATCTCAGGCAAGAACTCCTTCTTTGACTGATCCATCTTGAACACCTTCAAGATCATGTCAAGGTATATGCTCATTTGAAAGTACCATTAAGCGTTTTTGATCTATCCTCATAGATCTTTATGCTCAATGTTCAAGTAGCTTAATCCAGGTTTTCTATTCAAAAACACCTTTCAAATAACCCTATATGCTTTCCAGAAATTCTACATCATTTCTGATCAATAATATGTCAACAACATATACTCATCAGAAATTCTATAGTGCTCCCACTCACTTATTTGGAAATACAAGTTTCTCATAAACTTTGTATAAACCCAAAATCTTTGATCATCTTATCAAAGTGCATATTCCAACTCCGAGATGCTTACTCCAGTCCATGGAAGGATCGCTGGAGCTATCATACCTTTTAGCATCCTTAGGATCGACAAAACCTTTCTCATTGTATCACATACAACCTTTCCTTACGAAAACTGGTAAGGAAACTCATTTTGACATCCGGCGGACTTAAGCATCGCTACGGATGAGAAAATCTCATCGTAGTCAACTCCTTGAACTTGTGAAGAACTCTTCGCCACAAGTCAAGCTTCATAGACGGTGACATTACCGTCCACGTCCGTCTTCTTCTTAAAGATCCATTTATCTCAATGGCTTGTCGATCATCGGGCAAGTCCACCAAAGTCCATGCTTTGTTCTTATACATGGATCCTATCTCGGATTTCATGGCTTCTAACCATTTGTCGGAATATGGGGCCACCATCGCTTCTCCATAGCTCGTAGGTTCATTGTTGTCTAGCAAGATGACCTTCAAGACAGGATTACCATACCACTCTGAAGTAGTACACATCCTTGTCACCCTACGAGGTACGGCAGTGACTTGATCCGATACTTCATGATTACTATCATAAGCTTCTACTTCAATTGGTGTAGGTGCCACAGGAACAACTTCCTGTGCCCTGCTGCACACTAGTTGAAGTGATGGTTCAATAACCTCATCAAGTCTCCACCATCCTCCCACTCAACTTTCCGAGACAAACATTTCCTCGAGAAAGGACCCGATTCAAGAAACAATCCCTATTGCTTTCGGATCTGAATTAGGAGGTATACCCAACTATTTTGGGTGTCCTATGAAGATGCATTTTATCCGCTTTGGGTTCAAGCTTATCAACCTGAAACTTTTTCACATAAGCGTCGCAGCCCCAAACCTTTTAAGAAACGACAACTTAGGTTTCTCCAAACGGTGTCATCTCAACGGAATTACGTGGTACCCTATTAAAGTGAGTGCGGTTGTATCTAATGCCTAACCCATGAACGATAGTGATAATTCGACAAGAGACATCATGGTACGCACCATATCCAATAGGGTGCAACTATGATGTTCGGACACACCATCACACTATGATGTTCCAGGCGGTATTAATTGTGAAACAATTTCCACAATGTCTTAATTGTGTGCCAAAGCTCGTAACTCAGATACTCATCTCTATGATCATATCATAGACATTTTATCCTCTTGTCACGATGATCTTCAACTTCACTCTGAAATTACTTGAACCATTCAACAATTCAGACTTGTGTTTCATCAAGTAAATATACTCAGTATCTACTCAAATCATCCGTGAAGTAAGAACATAATGATATCCACTGCGTGCCTCGGCACTCATTGGACTGCACACATCAAAATGTATTACTTCCAACAAGTTGCTTTCTTGTTCCATTTTACTGAAAACGAGGCTTTCAGTCATCTTGCCCATGTGGTATGATTTGCATGTCTCAAGTGATTCAAAATCAAGTGAGTCCAAACGGTTCATCTGCATGGAGTTTCTTCATGCGTATACACCAATAGACATGGTTCGCATGTCTCAAACTTTTCAAAAACGAGTGAGTTCAAAGATCCATCAACATGGAGCTTCTTCATGCGTTTTATACCAATATGACTTACATGGCAGTGCCACAAGTAGGTGGTACTATCATTACTATCTTATATCTTTTGGCATGAACATGTGTATCACTACGATCGAGATTCAATAAACCATTCATTTTAGGTGCAAGACCATTGAAGGTATTATTCAAACAAACAGAGTAACCATTATTCTCCCTAAATGAATAACCGTATTGCGATAGACGTAATCCAATCATGTCTATGCTCAACGCAAACACCAAATAACAATTATTTAGGTTTAACACCAATCTCGATGGTAGAGGGAGCATGCGATGCTTGATCACATCAAGCTTGGAAAAACTTCCAACACATATCGTCAGCTCACCTTTAGCTAGTCTCCGTTTATTCCGCAACCTTTTATTTCGAGTTACTAACACTTAGCAACCGAACCGGTATCTAATACCCTGGTGCTACTAGGAGTACTAGTAAAGTACACATTAACATAATGTATATCCAATATACTTCTATCGACCTTGCCATCCTTCTCATCTACCAAGTATCTAGGGTAATTCCGCTCTAGTGACTGTTCCCCTTATTATGGAAGCACTTAGTCTCGGGTTTGGGTTCAACCTTGGGTTCTTCACTAGAGCAGCAGCTGATTTGCCGTTTCATGAAGTATCCCTTCTTGCCCTTGCCCTTCTTGAAACTAGTGGTTTCACCAACCATTAACAATTGATGCTCCTTCTTGATTTCTACTTTCGCGGTGTCAAACATCGCAAATATCTCAAGGATCATCATATCTATCCCTGATATGTTATAGTTCATCACGAAGCTCTAGCAGCTTGGTGGCAATGACTTTGGAGAAACATCACTATCTCATCTGGAAGATCAACTCCCACTTGATTCAAGTGTTTGTTGTACTCAGACAATCTGAGCACAAGCTCAACGGTTGAGCTTTTCTCCCTTAGTTTGCAGGCTAAGAAACTTGTCGGAGGTCTTATACCTCTTGACGTGGGCACAAGCCTGAAATCCCAATTTCAGCCCTCGAAACATCTCATATGTCTCGCGACGTTTCGAAATCGTCTTCGGTGCCTCAACTCTAAACCGTTTAACTGAACTATCACGTAGTTATCAAAACGTGTATGTTAGATGTTCGCAACATCCACAGACGACGTTCGAGGTTCAGCACACTGAGCGGTGCATTAAGGACATAAGCCTTCTACGGAGCAACGAGGACAATCCTCAGTTTACGGACCTAGTCCGCATAATCGCTACTATCAACTTTCAACTAAATTTTTCTCTAGGAACATATCTAAACAGTAGAACTAAAGCACGAGCTTACGACATAATTTGCAAAGATCTTTTGACTATGTTCAGGATAATTAAGTTCATCTAATGAACTCCCACTCAGATAGACATCCCTCTAGTCATCTAAGTGATTACATGATCCGAGTCAACTAGGTCGTGTCCAATCATCACGTGAGACGGGCTAGTCATCATCGGTGAACATCTTCATGTTGATCGTATCTTCTATACGACTCATGCTCAACCTTTCGGCCTTTCGTGTTCCGAGGCCATGTCTGTACATGCTAGGCTCGTCAAGTCAACCTAAGTGTATTGCGTGTGTAAATCTGGATTACACCCGTTGTATGTGAACGTTATAATCTATCACACCTGATCATCACGTGGTGCTTCGAAACAACGAACTTTTGCAACGGTGCACAGTTAGGGAGAACACTTTCTTGAAATTTTAATAAGGGATCATCTTATTTACTACCGTCGTTCTAAGCAAATAAGATGCATAAACATGATAAACATCACATGCAATCAAAAAGTGACATGATATGGCCAATATCATTTTGCTCCTTTTGATCTCCATCTTTGGGGCTCCATGATCATCATCGTCACCGGCATGACACCATGATCTCCATCATCATGATCTCCATCATCGTGTCTCCATGAAGTTGTCTCGCCAACTATTACTTCTACTACTATGGCTAACGGTTTAGCAATAAAGTAAAGTAATTACATGGCGTTGTTCAATGACACGCAGGTCATACAATAAATTGAGACAACTCCTATGGCTCCTACCGGTTGTCATACTCATCGACATGCAAGTCGTGATTCCTATTACAAGAACATGATCAATCTCATACATCACATATCATTCATCACATTCCTTTTTGGCCATATCACATCACATAGCATACCCTGCAAAAACAAGTTAGACGTCCTCTAATTGTTGTTTGCATGTTTTACGTGGCTGCTATGGGTTTCTAGCAAGAATGTTTCTTACCTACGCAAAAACCACAACGTGATATGTCAATTGCTATTTACCCTTCATAAGGACCCTTTTCATCGAATCCGATCCGACTAAAGTGGGAGAGACTGGCACCCGCTAGCCACCTTATGCAACAAGTGCATGTCAGTCGGTGGAACCTGTCTCACGTAAGTGTACGTGTAAGGTTGGTCCGGGCCGCTTCATCCCACAATACCGTCGAAACAAGATTGGACTAGTAACGGTAATCATATTGAACAAAATCAACGCCCACAACAACTTGTGTTCTACTCGTGCATAGAAACTATGCATAGACCTAGCTCATGATGCCACTGTTGGGGAACGTAGCAGAAATTCAAAATTTTCCTACGAGTCACCAAGATCTATCTATGGAGAGACTAGCAACAAGAGAGAGGAGAGTGCATCTACATACCCTTGTAGATTGCTAAGTGGAAGCGTTCAAGTGAACGGGGTTGAAGGAGTCGTACTCGTCGTGATCCAAATCACCGAAGATCCTAGTGTCGAACGGACGGCACCTCCGCTTTCAACACACATGCAGCCCGGTGACGTCTCCCATGCCTTGATCCAGCAAGGAGAGAGGGATAGGTTGGGGAAGACTCCGTCCAGCAGCAGCACGACGGCGTGGTGGTGATGGAGGAGCGTGGTATTCCAGCAGGGCTTCGCCAAGCACCGCGAGATATGAGGAGAAAGAGAGGTAGGGCTGCGCCAACAGGAGAAGAACTTCGTGTGTTGGGCTGCCCCTTTGCCTCCACTATATATAGGGGGAGAGGGAGGGCTGCGCCCCCACCTAGGGTTCCCTACCTAGGGGTGGCGGAAGCCCCAATTCCCATCTGGGGTGGCGGCCAAGGGGGGGAGAGGGGGAAACTTGCCCCCCAAGCAAGGTGGGGCGCCCCCCTCCCCAAACCCTATGCGCCTTGGGCCTTGGTGGGGGGCGCACTAGCCCACCTGGGGCTGGTCCCCTTCCCACACTTGGCCCATGCTGCCCTCTGGTGCCGGTGGCCCTACTTCGTGGACCCCCGGGACCCTCCCGGTGGTCCCGGTACGTTACCGATAGCACCCGAAACTTTTCCGGTGACCAAAACAGGACTTCCCATATATAAATCTTTACCTCCGGACCATTCCGGAACTCCTCGTGATGTCCGGGATCTCATACGGGACTCCGAACAACATTCGGTAACCATGTATATCTATTCCCTATAACCCTAGCATCATCGAACCTTAAGTGTGTAGCCCCTACGGGTTCGGGAACCATGCAGACATGACCGAGACGTTCTCCGGTCAATAACCAACAGCGGGATCTGGATACCCATGTTGGCTCCCACATGTTCCACGATGATCTCATCAGATGAACCATGATGTCGAGGATTCAATCAATCCCGTATTCAATTCCCTTTGTCTAGCGGTATATTACTTGCCCGAGATTCGATCGTCGGTATCCCGATACCTTGTTCAATCTCGTTACCGGCAAGTCTCTTTACTCGTTCTGTAACACATCATCCCGTGATCAACCCCTTGGTCACATTGTGCACATTATGATGATGTCCTACCGAGTGGGCCCAGAGATACCTTTCCGTCACACGGAGTGACAAATCCCAGTCTCGATTCGTGCCAACCCAACAGACACTTTCGGCGATACCCGTAGTGTACCTTTATAGCCACCCAGTTACGTTGTGACATTTGGTACACCCAAAGCATTCCTATGGTATCCGGGAGTTGCACAATCTCATGGTCTAAGGAAAAGATACTTGACATTAGAAAAGCTTTAGCATACGAACTACACGATCTTTGTGCTAGGCTTAGGATTGGGTCTTGTCCATCACATCATTCTCCTAATGATGTGATCCTGATATCAACGACATCCAATGTCCATGGTCAGGAAACCGTAACCATCTATTGATCAACGAGCTAGTCAACTAGATGCTTACTAGGGACATGGTGTTGTCTATGTACCCACACATGTATCTGAGTTTCCTATCAATACAATTATAGCATGGATAATAAACGATTATCATGAAGAAGGAAATATAATAATAACTAATTTATTATTGCCTCTAGGGCATATTTCCAACACCTCCGCCACTGCATTGCTCCTCTGCAAAACAAGGGGAGGCCGGCCTGGGACTTCAAGAATGCGGCAGACATCATGAGGCTTCGCCCCGACCTGAACTACAATTTCACGGTAATGCAGCATGCGTCCCTCTGCCAGAAGCTATTTCAGCTCAAGGTAGAAAAGGCCAGCAAGACTGACAAGGCCGGCAAGGCCACCAAGGACGATAACCCGTTCAGGTTGTTGGTGGGGTGGTCCCCTTGAGAAACAATTCATGTGTGACGTCCATCATCGCCATGATGCCGGTCCTCAACTCCCATGGCCTGGACCCGACCTGGGACGAGCCAGCAGTGGTGCTGGTGCAAGATTTCTCTAACAACTTGTCGGAGAAGTTCATCCACAACGAGCCGCCGCTCATCCACCCCACCACTGAAGAAGAGGTGGCATACATCACCAGCAGGGCGGAGGAGGCAGCACTCGCCGAGGAGGCCGGCAGCGTCGGCACCGTGGAGGACAAGGCCAATGAAGAGAAAGAGTTTGTCGGGTGGAAGGAGTCTGCCGGAGAGCACTGCAGCGCGGGTGCCGGGGTTCCCCTACTGAAGAGTCGGTCGAGGAGACAACTGATGCGGACGAGCCTTCGGCCCCAAAGAATAAGCGTGTCATGCGGCGTGCCATCTCCGGCGAGCCAGTTAAGAGTTCCAGCAAGGGAGCGGACAGCAGAGCCGCGCAGTGGCAAGAGGCCCAGGCGCAACCCGTGCATCATACAAGGGGCGCGGCTGTGGCAGCAGCGAAGGAAGCCGCGGCAACGAAGAAGGTTGCAGCCGCTGCCCCCTCCTCGGCAGCCAAGAAAACTGCGGTCGCCGCCTCCTCCTCGGCCAAGTGGCTCAGGACCCCATCTCCTCCTCCTCCCTTCGCGGACACCATCCCGATGGACGATTTTGACCTCGCGTTCTTTAGCCCGAAGAGGCAGAGGAGGCCATAAGGGGAAGATGAGTAAGCATCTTGCCTCTTTATTCATCCCCTGATCCTCCATTGTTTTATTCTGACTAGATCTTGTCTTCGCAGGGATACGGAGACGCTAGCCCAGAGGATGGCAAAGAGGGCCAAGGCTTTGACGAGCGACGAGCCCCCAGCAAGCACTTCAAGTGTGTCGGTGACGATCACAATCAGCCCAGACGCCAGCCCTCAGTGCAGCCCCCAGCGTGAGTCCGCTACTCATCTCCCGCTGGTGGGCGACGGAGTGTGCCTTCAGTGCTAACCTTGCCGGGTTCGCAGGAGGAGAGCGGCAACAGGAGGAGCCGCTAAGTGCCACCCCTGACACGCCGCCCCCGTCGACCATGCCACTCAGGGGAGGGTCCCCGGCAAGGGCATCTACCATCGAGCCCACGCGCATGGAGGAAGAGGCGGTGAGCACGGGTGCCGGTGGCTCTGTCCCGGCAACGAGCGTTGTCGGGGAGGGAACCACTCCTCCTCACCTTGTCACAGGTAAGCCGCTTGCCTCCTGTCTCTTGTCGTCTTTGCCATGTGATTTTCTTTCTTTTTCCTTTTTGCTTTTCTGCGTTTTGACTTTGCTTTCGCCGCACTTTCCCTTTTGGCCTTCAGATCCCCTCTCGACGGTCCAGACGAACGTCGATGCCATCATTGGGGAGACCGCCAAGGATGCCACCACTGAGGCCGCCAAGGTTGCTGCCAATGAGGCCGCCAAAGATGTGCATGAAGAGGCCGCCAAGGGGTCTTCCGGGGAGGCCAGTAAGGAGATCGATGACCATACTGATGGCAATCCTACCACAGGAGCGCCTGGCGCTGCACCAGTCCCAGAACCCTCTGCTGCCGGGGAGAAGGTGGTTGATAATCAACCATCAACCTCTGAAGCCCCCATCCCAAGCAGATACCTGAAGGTGGGTGATGACCTGTTCATCAGCATTGTAGGAACGGCAAGCACCGGAGCGCCAACCGAAGGGGAGGCTTTTGATAAAGAAATCATTGCCGCTGCCAGGCTCCAGGTTGTTGATGAGCCGAGTGCCAGCGGTAGCGGCTCCAAAGAAGACCAGCTACTCCAAGCCATGAGCATTAATTTCTAGAAGCTTTAGGCACTTCACCGTGCTCGCAAGGAGAAGCTAGACTCCAAGATAGCAGTCATCGACAAGGCAGAGGCAGATCCCCAGGAGCACATCGCTCAGGTGCAGACCTAGTTCGCCGAGGCCCAGCAAGGGCTAAAGACTGGCTAGGAGAAAATGAGCGAGCGCTGGCAAGTGCTCCTCCTGAAGCAGGCTGACGTCGAGAATGCCTAAGAGGTGGATGTTGCACAGGCCGCCAAGGATGAAGCCGCCCAGAGGGAGTGCCGTGTTCTGCTCGATGCTCAAGAGGAAGACCTTGTCGCCCGGGAAGAGGCGCTTGCCGCCAAGCTCCACGGCAAGGACAAATATCAAAAAGCTTGTCGTGCAGCGGACCCAAAGCTGAAGCAAGAGCACAAAAACTCACTTGATGCTTTTGCCCTGGACCATGCCAGCAAGCTAAAGGAGGTCGTCGATGATGCTGAAGCCGTGAGGGCCACCAAGAACGAGCTGGCCGGCAAGGTGGAGAAGCTGGAGCCGGAGCTGGAAGAGCACAGGAAAGAGGTCTCTACGCTAAAGAGCAATAGGGACAAGACCGTCGACACCTTGGCAGAGCTACAGGCCGCCATATCCGGCAAGACCAAACTGCTCTTCGAAGCCAACGACTCCATTGCCGATCTGAAGCTGAAGCTAAGCACCTTGGAGGAGACGCTCAGGGAAAGCAGGGTCCATGAAAAATCCCTGGCCAAGGACCTCGAGGATGAGAAGCTGCTGCTGTAGAGTGCTGCCGCCACCCACAACGACTTTGTGGATGGCACGAAGGTCTAGACCACGGGCCTCGTCGATGTTCTGGAGAGGCTCACCACGCAGGTGTCCGTCATGGGCATGCCAAGCTTCAGGTTCTCCCAGGAAGAGAATGTGAGCCAAAGTGCCAGGCTGACCCTGTTCTTTGAGAGCGTCCTCGATGCCCTGGTACTGCTCCACTCCAACCGGGCAACCCATCTGGCCAATTAGGCCCGGAAGCTTTGTCGGGGCACCCTCCTCAAGGTGCTCACCAAGGTGGCACACTGGAACCCCGGCGTCGACTTCACCAAGGCACTTGAGAGCTTGCCAAAGGATGCAGACCTCAAGGTGCTTGAAGAACTCGTCGAGCCCATCGTCAGCTGTGTTGACAGAGTCAAGAGGTTGGAAGGCCAGCGCCGGGATTAGCCACTCCGCTCTTTATTGCCGCTTCAAATTCATGCCCAAGACGATTCCATCTAAAGTTAGAAACGCGGCAACCATCTATGTAAGATAACTTGCTATATTTTGAACTGAATGCATGTTATCTTCTTGCTTGATCTCTCTTTGTATGTACTACACCCTACACTCATTTGGATAGGCTTGCTGGTGCGTGCACCCTTGCCGCGAGCGCATTGAGAAACGGATCCTTAGCAGCCTGCTGGGGGTGTCACTGTCGGCAAGACACCTTGCCACTCCTTGTGCAGCCACTTGAACCGCTGAGCAGACTCAAAACAGAACAAGGGCGCTACTAGTTGTGGCAGGGTTCCTTCGCGTGTAGGTTTTCCATACAAGACGAAATCCCTTGAGGAAGATAACCTTATCTTTAGAGAAAATCGCTCTAAGTTTGATGTGACTTAGCTTTTCGCTATTGCGTTCTTTTCTGCATTGAATGGCGCCTGTTGGTGCCCATACTCTCCATCCTTCTCGGCAAACCTATATGCGAGGGAATCTTCTATCCTTTTGAGAAAAAGAAAGAAGAGAAAATAGGAACATGGAACCTTGGCAGTTCATCAGTATTTGCTAGAAAAGATAGTACAAAATCTCGGGCATGCATGCATATATATGTATATAAACATGGGAATCAACAAGAACTGTACATATTGGCGATTATTCAACTATGCACAGGATCTGCGCTTGGCTTTGTACATAGGGTTACATGCCTTGCCGGCAAGGCTAGTACAAAAGGGGGGTTGCCGGGGTCCCAGCAACCGCGCCTTATGGGTAATACTTGCAAAGGTGTTTGATATTCCAGGAATTACTCACTGGAACACCATCTTCGGTCTTCGAGCAGACTGCGCTGGATTTGGTGACTTGTATTACCCGATGAGGGCCTTTGGATAGCAGCCCTCCACTCTTCTTGCTTCTCCATAACATGAGGAAAGTAGAGGAGTAGTTGTACTTGTGCCAATGCTTCTACTGCGTGGGTGGCAGCGACAAGCGCGAGGAACAGGAGGTGCTCAAACTTCTAACTATGTTAGAAGGAGCTCCAGCACAGTTCTGCGGCCGCGCGCCCTTTTCACCAGCATCTTGGCGTGCATGCCGGCCCTACGCATCTTGAGAATGATGCTGAGGGCTCTTGCCGCGACGACGCCCGGGGTCACCAACGTCGTGGCACTGCTCGTCGCGCACGAGTTGGGAGGAGCGCGATGCGTGCGTCGGCGGGGTCGTATTCCTTCCCTTGGAGGTCCACGTGGGCCCGTGGGCAGCATGGTTCCGTCCTTGGATGCGGCCGCGCGTCGATCATCGTCGTGACCGCGGACGATGCCGCTCGCCCGGTTACCGGTACCAGAATGATGTGGATGGTCTTGATCCCCTCCGCCACCAGCATCTGCCCCGTCGACCGTTCCCATTGGCACGGGCATAGCGGCTCCAGGCGAACCGATCGTCGTGATTGCCTTCTTCTTCGGAGCCATGGTGATGAAGAGATTGACGTACTAACTACCGGACCAGATTTTCACAACCTTGCCCCCCTACCTGGCGCACCGAAGATGTCAGGGAAACGACACCTATGGGATCACGAGGATCCCTTCTACGGTTGGCGGGGAGAGATTTGCACAAAGAGCAGGCCTGGTGATCAGCACGAGGGATTTTTACCCAGGTTCGGGCTGCTAAGGAGCGTAAAACCCTAGTCCTGCTTTTGAGTGTATATTTGGTGTTCTTGAGTTCTAGACTAGCTGTGATGCATGCCCAGTCCAAAAAGTCTGAATCCTTCTCCGGTATGCCTGGGGCCTCCTTTCATATGTCAAAGGGTCGCCACAGTGGCACACAGGGGGTGTAAAGTAGCTACAGTGTACAAGCTTATCACTGACGTTGTAGGACAAACGCATTAAATGTGTTGCTTACGTGCCCTCCAACTTTATTAGGGACGGTAATAGAACCCGTCCCGTCCGTCGCCGCCTCACCCTGCCTTGACACGCGTCCAGGCTAACGAGGCATGCAGCGCCAAGCTGACTAGCTAGCCACTGCACTGGCGCGGTGGTAGGATCTTTACGAAGATCTGCATGCCACCATGCAGGTGCTTGCTTAGCTGGTCGAGGATCTGCATGCCGTCACGCAGGCGTCTGCCTAGTTGGCAAGCTGGTCGCCGCGCTGGAATGGCCGTGGGGTGGCGAAACCTTGTCGGGTGCGGGCCCAGCCATGGCCCAGCAATTGTCCCCGGCAAGGGTCTTCTCGGGGCCTCACAGTCGTCCCCGGCAAGGGCCTTACCGGGGGTCTTTGTCTTCTGGTCTCCATGTAGACCTATAGGCCACCAGTCTTCACAAAGATCTGCATGCTACTACGCATGCGCCCCCGAGTCTTGTCCTTGACGTTGTTGATGGTGCCAGAGCTCTCAGCTTCAAGGATGGTGGCCTTGCTGGTGCTTCACAAGCCGCCCCGGCAAGGCTCTCGCCGGGGCTCCGTAGGCCGCCCCGGCAAGGGTGTTGTCGGTGTAGGTCTAGCTTGTCTTCTGCTCTTTATTCATTGGCTTGAATGATGTCTTGGTAGTCTTGTACCTTGCCTTCTACTGCCTCGTCAAGCCTTTGCCACAGGTGCGGCTACAACTGCCCGTGCACAAGTACGGGGTACAGACGGGCCCATACTTATGTACACCGACACCCTCAAAGGTTTAAATGCTTCTGGCTTCCCTCCATTCAGAAGAACGGTAAAATACACCATGAAACACACTGCATGATCTTCTGTACCCATCCTTGGTTTAAACCAAGCTTCAACATAACAGCTTCAAGATAATGCCACTCCACCCTATCATAGGCCTTCATCATGTCCACTTTTAACGCACAATATGGTTTCCTCTTACTCCTAGATCTTTTCATGAAATGCAAACACTCATAAGCAGATATAACATTGTCAGTAATAAGCCTTCCAGGTACAAACACAGATTGTTCAGGTGAGATAATCTCCAACAAAATCCTTTTCAACCTATTTGCATCAACCTTTGAGATGATCTTAAAGATTACATTACACAAACTTATCGGCTGAAATTGGGTCAAAGAGGTTGGATTAGATACCTTAGGGATTAAAACAATGAATGTTTTATTTATAACCTCCAGTGAATCTTGCCTTAATTCATGATAAATGTTTATTATTCATGCTAGAATTGTATTAACCGGAAACTTAGTACATGTGTGAATACATAGACAAAACATAGTGTCCCTAGTATGCCTCTACTTGACTAGATCGTTAATAAAAGATGGTTATGTTTCCTAACCATAGACATGTGTTGTCATTTGATGAACGGGATCACATCATTGGGAGAATGATGTGATGGACAAGACCCATCCGTTAGCTTAGCATTATGAACGTTATAGTTTCATTGCTACTGCTTTCTTCATGACTTATACATGTTCCTCAAACTATGAGATTATGCAACTCCCAAATACCGGAGGCACACCTTGTGAGCTATCAAACATCACAACGTAACTGAGTGATTATAAATATGCTCTACAGGTGTCTCCGAAGGTGTTTGTTGGGTTGGCATAGATCGAGATTAGGATTTGTCACTCCGTGTATCGAAGTGGTACCTCTGGGCCCTCTCGGTAATGCTCATCACTATAAGCCTTGCAAGCAATGTGACTAATGAGTTAGTTGCAAGATGAAGCATTACGGAACGAGTAAAGAGACTTGCCGGTAACGAGATTGAACTAGGTATGATGATACAGGTGATCGAATCTCGGGCAAGTAACATACCGATGACAAAGGGAACAACGTATGTTGTTATGCGGTTTGACCGATAAAGATCTTTGTAGAATATGTAGGAGCCAATATGAGCATCCAAGTTCCGTTATTGGTTATCAATCGGAGATGTGTCTCGATCATGTCTACATAGTTCTCGAACCCGTAGGGTCCGCATGCTTAACGTTCGATGATGATTTGTATTATGAGTTATGTGTTTTTGATGACCGAAGTTTATTCGGAGTCCCGGATGAGATCACGGACGTGACGAGGAGTCTCGAAATGGTCGAGACATAAAGATTGATATATTGGAAGGTTATGTTCGGACACCAGAAAGGTTTCGAAAAGGTTCGGCCATTTTTCGGAGTACCGGGAGGTTACCGGAACCCCCCGGGAGAAGTAGTGGGCCTTAATGGGCTTTAGTGGAAAGGAGAGGAGGGCCGCAGGGTGGCCGCCCCCCCCCCCCATGGCAGGTCCGAACTGGACTAGGGAGGGTCCGTGCCCCCCTCTTTCCTTATCCCTCTCCTATTCCTTCCCTCTCTCCCCCTCTTGGAAAGGAAGGGGACTCCAACTAGGATTGGCAATCCTAGTTGGACTCCCCATGGCGCGCGCCCCTCCTGGACGCCGACCCCCTCCCTCCCTCCTTTATATACGGGAGCAGGGGG
>NC_057801.1:451638656-451642345 GCF_018294505.1 Triticum aestivum
CCCCACACACACACACAATTTAACACCTTGGTCATATCTTCGTAGTGCTTAGGTGAAGCCCTGCACCGGTAACATCATCAACACCGTCACCACGCCGTCGTGCTGACGGAACTCTCTCTCGTCCTCAACTGGATCAAGAGCTCAAGGGACGTCATTGTGCTGAACGTGTGCTGAACACGGAGGTGCCGTACGTTCGGTACTTGGATCGGTTGGATCGTGAAGACGTTCGACTACATCAACCGCGTTACTAAACGCTTCCGCTTTCAATCTACGAGGGTACATGGACACACTCTCCCATCTTGTTGCTATGCATCTCCTAGATAGATCTTGCGTGATCGTAGGAATTTTTTTGAATTACTACATTCCCCAATAGTGGCATCCGAGCCAGGTCTATGCGTAGATGTTATTTGCACGAGTAGAACACAAAGAGTTGTGGGCGATATAGTCATACTGCTTACCATCAACGTCTTACTTTGATTCGGCGGCGTTGTTGGATGAAGCGGCCCAGACCGACATTACATGACCGCGTTCATGAGACTAGTTCTACCGACGTGCTTTGCACATAGGTGGCTGGCGGGTGTCTATTTCCTCAACTTTAGTTGAATCGAGTTTGACTACGGCCGATCCTTGTTGAAGGTTAAAATAGCACACTTGATGGAAACGGTTCTTGCTAGAAGCCCGTAGTAGCCACGTAAAACTTGCAACAACAAAGTAGAGGACGTCTAACTTGTTTTTGCAGGGCTTGCTGTGATGTGATATGGTCAAGACATGATGTGATATAAATTGTTGTATGAGATGATCATGTATTGTAACAGAGTTATCGGCAACTGGCAGGAGCCATATGGTTGTCGCTTTATTGTATGAAATGCAATCGCCATGTAATTGCTTTACTTTATCACTAAGCGGTAGCGATAGTCGTAGTAGCAATAGTTGGCAAGACGACAACGATGCTACGATGGAGATCAAGGTGTCAAGCCGGTGACGATGGAGATCATGACGATGCTTCAGTGATGGAGATCATGAGCACAAGATGATGATGGCCATATCATGTCACATATTTTGATTGCATGTGATGTTTGTCTTTTATGCATCTTATTTTGCTTAGTACGGCGGTAGCATTATAAGATGACCCCTCACTAAATTTCAAGGTATAAGTGTTCTCCCTAAGTATGCACCATTGCTACAGTTCATCGTGCCGAGACACCACGTGATGATCGGGTGTGATAAGCTCTACGTTCACATACAACGGGTGCAAGCCAGTTTTGCATGTGCAGAATACTTGGGTTAAACTTGACGAGCGTAGCATATGTAGATATGGCCTCAGAACACTGAGACCGAAAGGTCGAACGTGAATCATATAGTAGATATGATCAACATAGTGATGTTCACCATTGAAAACTACTCCATCTCATGTGATGATCGGACATGGTTTAGTTGATTTAGATCACGTGATCGTTTAAATGACTAGAGGGGTGTCTATCTAATTGAGAGTTCTTAAGTAATATGATTAATTGAACTTTAATTTATCATGAACTTAGTCCTGATAGTTTTTGCATGTCTATGTTGTTGTAGATCAATGGTCCGTGCTACCGTTCCCTTGAATTTTAATGCGTTCCTAGAGAAAGCTAAGTTGAAACATGATGGTAGCAATTACACGAAGTGGGTCTGTAACTTGAGGATTATCCTCATTGCTGCATAGAAGAATTACGTCCTGGAAGCACCGCTAGGTGCAAGGCCTGTTGCAGATGCAACTGCGGACGTTATGAACGTCTGGAAGAGCAAAGCTGATGACTACTCGATAGTTCAGTGTGCCATGCTTTACAGCTCAGAATCGGGACTTCAAAGATGTTTTGAATGTCATGGAGCATATGAGATGTTGCAAGAGTTGAAGTTAATATTTCAAGCAAATGCCCGAGTTGAGAGATATGAAGTCTCCAACAAGTTCTATAGCTGCAAAATGGAGGAGAATAGTTCTGTCGGTGAACACATACTCAGAATGTTTGGGTACATAACCACTTGACTCAGCTGGGAGTTAATCTTCCTGATGATAGTGTCATTGACAGAGTTCTTCAATCACTGCCACCAAGCTTAAAAGGCTTCGTGATGAACTATAATATGCAAGGGATGACGAAAACGATTCCCGAGCTCTTCACAATGCTAAAGGCTGCGGAGGTAGAAATCAAGAAGGAGCATCAAGTGCTGATGGTCAACAAGACCACTAGTTTCAAGAAGAAGGGAAAAGGGAAGAAGGTGAACTTCAAGAATAATAGCAAGCAAGTTGCTACTCCCGGTAAGAAGCCCAAATCTGGACCTAAGCCTGAAATTGAGTGCTTCTACTGCAAAGGGACTAGTCACTGGAAGCGGAACTGCCCCAAGTATTTGGCAGATAAGAAGGATGGCAAAGTGAAAGGTATATTTGATATACATGTTATTGATGTGTACCTTACTAATGCTCGTTGTAGCCTGGGTATTTGATACTGGTTCTGTTGCTCATATTTGCAACTCGAAACAGGGGCTACGGATTAAACGAAGATTGGCTAAGGACGAGGTGACAATGCACGTCGGAAATGGTTCCAAGGTTGATGTGATCGTCGTGGACACGCTACCTCTACATCTACCTTTGGGATTAGTTTTGGACCTGAATAATTATTATTTGGTGCCAGCGTTGAGCATGAACATTATATCTGGATCTTGTTTGATGTGAGACAGTTATTCATTTAAATTAGAGAATAATGGTTGTTCTATTTATATGAGTAATATCTTTTATGGTCATGCACCCTTGTTGAGTGGTCTATTTTTATTGAATTTCGATCGTGGAGATACACATGTTCATAATATTGAAGCCAAAAGATGCAAAGTTGATAATGATAGTGCAACTTATTTATGGCACTGCCGTTTAGGTCATATTGGTGTAAAGTGCATGAAGAAACTCCATGCTGATGGGCTTATGGAATCACTTGATTATGAAGCCTTGTAAGCAATGTGACTAATGAGTTAGTTATTGGATGATGCACTACGGAATGATTAAAGAGACTTGCCGATAACGAGATTGAACTAGGTATGATGATACCGACGATCGAATCTCGGGCAAGTAACATACCGATAACAAAGGGAACAACGTATATTGTTATGCGGTTTGACCGATAAAGATCTTCGTAGAATATGTAGGAGTCAATATGAGCATCCAGGTTCTGCTATTGGTTATTGATCGGAGATGTGTCTCAATCATGTCTACATAGTTCTCGAACCCGTAGGGTCCGCATGCTTAACGTTCGATGATGATTTGTATTATGAGTTATGTGTTTTTTATGACCGAAGTTTGTTCGGAGTCCCGGATGAGATCACGGACGTGACGAGGAGTCTCGAAATGGTCGAGACATAAAGATTGATATATTGGAAGGTTATGTTAGGACACCAGAAAGGTTTCAGAAAGGTTCGGGCATTTTTCGGAGTACCGGGAGGTTACCGGAACCCCCCGGGAGAAGTAGTGGGCCTTAATGGGCTTTAGTGGAAAGGAGAGGAGGGCCTCCCTCTCCTAATCCTTCCCTCTCTCCCCCTCTTGGAAAGGAAGGGGACTCCAACTAGGATTGGGAATCCTAGTTGGACTCCCCATGGCGCGCCCCCCTCCTGGCCGCCGGCGTCCTCCCTCCCTCCTTTATATACGGGGCACCCCAGAGCACAACAGTTAT
>NC_057801.1:451642677-451655895 GCF_018294505.1 Triticum aestivum
GATCATATCATCGTAGTGCTTAGGTGAAGCCCTGCGCCGGTAACATCATCAACACCGTCACCACGCCGTCGTGTTGACGGAACTCTCCCTCGTCCTCAACTGGATCAAGAACTCGAGGGACGTCATCGTTTTGAACGTGTGCTCAACACGGAGGTGTCGTACGTTCAGTATTTGGATCAGTTGGATCGTGAAGACGTTCGACTTCATCAACCGCGTTACTAAATGCTTCCGCTTTTGGTCTACGAGGGTACATGGACACACTCTCCCGTCTCGTTGCTATGCATCTACTAGATAGATCTTGCGTGATTGTAGGAATTTTTTTGAATTACTACGTTCCTCAACACTTTGACCGACATATAAATATGATTGAAAAATTCTTAACTCTCAAATTAACATTGTTCTACCAAAAAAACTGCCAGCCCACCACTTCTTCTGCTGCTAGCTACTGCAAATCCGCCATCGAAACCTAACATTGACGTCAGGCCTTCCACTCTCTGTTTGGATATTTGTGTTTCTGATATGCAAACCACCCTCGGTGCACATTCCCGTATGAGCTCTCAGAGCTCATGAACCATCGCGGGGTCGCCGATCCTCAAGGGAGGTCGCCTCACTCATAGTATCGTCAACACTCTCTCCTTCTTCACCTTGTCTCCTTCTCTTCACGATTGGTACCTTACCCGGTGTCATAGCCTCCTTATCATCCATAGTCGCCGGTGGCGCACCCTCAATTAGCAGCACCTTTCCGGCAACCGTACCGAGCTTAATCAGCACCGCTGGCTGCTCTTGGGTATTAACTATACCATCTTGGTCAACCAAGCGCTTCCTCGGCCCTCTATTGTTTGTCTTAGTCAGTGGCCTCACATCCTGGGTCGAGTACTCCATCTCCATTTGAGTATTTCCTTCTGTTGGTTGTCCATGCCCATCTCCTCCACGGCCCCAACCTCCTTGACCTCCCGCATCTCGACCTCCTCTCTCTCCACTTCCTCTTCCTCCATCCCTTGCATAATTCTGTCGTAGTGTTGCTACATCAAAATTCCACAAAAGCCAAGGGCCCCATTCACACTCACTAGGGATCCTGAACTCCGTCGCCGCACTCCTCCATAAGATGTCCCATTAGCCCACAAAATAAACAGTAATCAGGAAGCTTCTCATAGAAAACGGGGTACTTTCTCCTCTCCTTTAATGTTATTGGCACAAATGTAACAAGAGGAACTTGCACATCCAGAAAGACCCTCGCTCTTAAGTACTACGATGTATTGATAAAACCTTCGTTCACAATTACTGTAATAGGAGGACCACCAACCTTCTTTGCCACCTTCTCAGCCAATTCTTTCGTCCTCATCAATCCATCCGGGACCCCTTCAATTCTAGTACACACCGGAATCCTGTCAAGCTTGTAATCTTGGACGTTGCTAAAACCATCATATTCCTGTAAAATGACCATCGCATTACGAAAAAGCCACGGACCTCTATCCATCGTCCTCTTCCAATCCCCCAAGCAACTGAACTATGCAATAAAGAGATTTGCACCTTTCAGTTTAAAGAAAACCTGTTGCGCCGCCAACCACGCCGTTCTCATGTTGAACAAAGCCGAGTGGCTGGACTGCCTTGTTGTATGAACCTTGAACATTGCAAGCCATATAACCTCATTGATCAGGTCCTCAAGTTCTTCCGAAAAATCAAGATCAGTCTCCTCCTCCCCATGCAAATTCAGGCCCTCGAAACGATCTTCAAGGTTAGGTATAGGCCCCCAAGTATGATCCTCCCGATTTGCTTCTTCGCGACCCCCACTACCACTTCCTCCATCTTCCCTGATCTGTTCAGTTGGCCTTCCTCATGTCCGATCTCAGCCCCATACTTCCTCTCTCTCGTCCCCAGAACCATGCTTCCCCCCTCCCCCAATCGCCACAAGAGGCGGCTCCGCCATGCACTATACATAGTACGTTTTCTGGACCTTGATGACTCACGCCCCAACGGGAAAGCCTCGCTGGACTGTGAGGAATTTGGGTACTCCGGCGCAGTCGCCCGGAGGAAGAGAAACCCTAGGGGAACGCCTTGAGGTTCTACCCGTAGGCACGATTTCAAATGAGAGTGTGTGTCTGGTAAAGTGGATCACACGCCTAGTTACATTGGTCCACTGCCCTCATCTGATCGCAACTGCTTGGTTAACCTTAAAGCCCATCTGATCTCCCCCCGTGGACTTTGATGAATAAACTTGGCTTTTACGTATATCCCTAAAAAAAAGCGTTCTGCGGCCGTCCTGCGCTGGTAGGGCTTGCGTCAACGCATAATCATGTTCTTAAATTATGCATATCCTTCCGCGGCCGTGTTCCGACGCGGACATCGCCGGCATATCCATTTTCTGCACGACGGCCGTTTCGTCTTCATCGGAGTCGCTTCTATTTTTTACCTGATGATGAAGCGCCTTGACCGAAAATTGTCACACCCTAACGCGTTTTTTTGGACCTGAACTGAACACAGATGCGGACCGTGGTTGCAACTTGCAACATCACACGCACGACGTCTTCTCCCGGTACCACACGCTGTATGTAGTAGTATCAATCAAGCATATGATATCAAGGTATCAACCACCCCCAGAGCGTTTTGACCAATAACCAATAATCATCACGGTCGCAACATGCCTGTTACACCCTAGCACGCACACACACGGCATCACCTACCACCGTCTCCGGCAGAGAGAGATAGAGAGGGAGAGAGTTTGACTAGGCCGAGCAGCAGCCGCCCGTGTTCACCGGGGTGACGTCGTCCTTGCCGCCAACGTCGATGGTCTTGCCCCTAGGCGGCGCGGCGGGGTCGTCGCCGATGTCGAGGGCCTTCTTGCTGACGACGCGGTAGATCTCGCCGAGCACCTCGGTGAAGGCGTCCTCCACGTTGGTGGCCTCCAGCGCGGAGGTCTCCATGGAGAAGGTGCGGTGGCGCTCCGCGAAGGCCCTGGCCTCCTCGGGCGAGACGGCCCTCAGGTGGCGCAGGTCCGCCTTGTTCCCGACCAGCATCACCACGATGTTGGCGTCCGTGTGGTCGCGGAGCTCCGTCAGCCACCGCTCCGCGTTCTCGAACGTGATGTGGCGCGTCACGTCGTACACCACGAGCGCGCCCACGGCGCCCCGGTAGTACGCGCTGGTGATGGCCCGGTACCTACACACAGAGAGCGCCGCGAGTGCAGGTGCAACGCACGTACGCAAAGTGATTAACCAACTTGGTACTGGTGTCAATGTGGAAATGCGGTTACAAGCAACCAGAAAGATGCACATTGCATTGCTAAAGATACTTGCCACAGTTGAGAATGAGTTGTTCCAGATGGTATTGAAATCACAAGCATGGCAACGGGAAAGGAGTCATCGCAAGTCCTTGAGTTGGTCAATTACTACGATTGATCGATCGATCAAGCTAAACTAAACTGAATCGACGACGAGCGGTGGAAGAAATAAAGAAGTGGACAGGCAAAGCAGCAATATCTCATACAGGTGGCGGGCAAAAAAGAAAGAGGTTGGAGTATTGGTACCTTTCTTGGCCGGCGGTGTCCCAGATCTGCGCCTTGACGAGCTTGCCGTCGACGCGGACGGTCTTGGTGGCGAACTCGACGCCGATGGTGGACCTGGTGTCGAGGCTGAACTCGTCCCTGGCGAAGCGCGACAGCAGGTTGGACTTGCCCACGCCGCTGTCCCCGATCAGCACTACCTTGAACAGGTAGTCGTACTCCTCCTCCGCGCGATACGCCACCGCCATCCCCCCTCCCCTCCTGCTTCCGCGTCGCCGCCGCTGCTCGATCAATCGATGGTTTCCTACGGTTTGATCTGATTTGATCTCCTTCCCCTCCCCGCGCGCCTCTCCTCTCCTCTCCTCTTGAGCTAAATAGAGCCACGATATACAAAGGCAACGCGGTGCGGCGCGGCGCGTCTCGCTTCTTTTCAGCTGGGTTCGCTTTGGGGAGAAGTGTCTCAGGGAAGGGAAGAAGGGGTCGCCGCGGATGGTGTTGGTTTCGTGGGGGGTGGTGTGGTGGGGAGGTAGAGAAAGCCAAGCCAGAGATGATGACGACCATCGAGCCGCTCGCTGTCCCGGTCCTGGCTTCGTCTCCGTGACCGACCGGACCGGGCATGCATGTACATACATGTGTCAACGACTCTCATCTCGCAAAACGATATGTACAAAATTGAATTTGCGAATATAAGCATGTGCCAGGCTTGACTTGGCTTCATGTAGTAGTAGTAGTAGCATTCTCTTTTGTTTCTCCTTTCATTTTCGCTCATCACGTTTTGTTAGCTGGGGATGGGTGCAGAGATCCTTCAGGGAAGATTCTCTCAAGGCAGCAACGCAATATTTCGATCAAGTACGGCGCACAAGCTAGTGCTATAATATTAGGGGAAGAGTTCTAGGGCAAAACTATCTTTTGCTTGTACGGTACAGCCACTAAGAAAACAAAAACACTATATATGTCTCCTTAAAAGATACGAAAACACTATCTTTTTTCTTTTTCCTTTTTTCCCTCAAAAAAAAGATACAAAAACAATGACAGAAAATACACATGAAATGCAATAAAATTAAGATAAATTCCATCACAAATAGGAGCGAGTTCAGATTCGAGGTTTTGTTTCTTATGTTTCGACCAAACTGCACGACGGAGTTGAATCATCCATTATACAGTACAGAACATTGTCGTCCAAAGCCATATGCTGAAAAACTCAGTGCTCGGCTGGCCACTATCAGACCAATCTCTCCAATAACAGAAACAATTATCAGTTCTCTTAAGATTTAATAATGTACACAAAAAACACATGTTTCTGTTTGTTTTAGGGTAACCAACATATATACAGGGTAGTTTCTAGAGATGCCACTCTAAGAGTTACCTTCAGATCCACCATATGATACACTGTATGTCCAACTGAGTAATTTATAAACATTCTACATTTGAATAGAACGATCAATGTTATGTCTGTACAGTTTTTGGAAGCCGAGTTACTCCCCATCACAACAAGGTGAACAACAAATACAGGTAGCAGAATAGTCTACCGCTTCTTATGTACAAAATTGATCTGAATGTTTGTCGGAAGCAAATAACTGATAAAGCTTAATCCTGTTTGTTATCCACTTCTTCTACCCGCAGACAAAGCTGTTGTCTTGCAGATGGGGCATAGGTTCTTTACCGTCAGCCACTGTTTTAAGCACTCCGCGTGGTATCTGTGGCCACAATCCAGGATTCCAACGCAGTCCTCAGCCTCGTACTCCTCCTGCAAGATACATCAAGCGACAGTTCTTTAGAACTAGGAACTGGGAATAGATTGGACGCCAGTGAGCGTGAAACTAGATTCTCCATCTCCTGTCATGAACCAGGGCTCACGAGGATAAATATCGCCAGTTGGCAATGCTGATCTAGGAAAGGGGGTTCTTTTGTTTATAAACCTCCCCAGGCGGGTGGCTAATCTCAGGAATGGCTATTTTTGATACGATGCAAACGGTGACACCAGATATATATACAATATGCCTCGGAATAGCCGCCTCCATGGCGTCCTTCATTCTGCTTGGAGGAGAACCTCCAAGCATATAGCATTCTCGCATTATGCTTCACCAACCTGCCAGCGCTTATTATCGGGCAAGGACACCAGAATTTTTACTAGAAGTAGAAGAGTTACACAAAGTTCGCGAAATGATCACAAGGGTTTATGCACTAAAAACAGGCAAGCCTTTTTGGATTGGGAGGGACAGGGTAGATGGACGACAGAGTGTAGTACTTCCAGGTTGATTAATTCATCTCAATGTGTCCTCTTTATATTGAGGGCTAATAATCTAAACTATTGGCTGCAAGCCCAAAGCTAAGGGATATCTTATCACTAATGTTCAGGTGAACCATGGAGCAGCGGCTCCACCTTTGGATGCCATCAGATCTATCATAGCGATTCGTGTGCATGCATGACTATTTAAATGACCAGTTATAATCACTCACTGATCACAAAACTAAATAAATAAATCACTCATAAAAATCTCGATATGTACTCCCTCCATTCCAATAAATAAAGTGCACACGCATTTTAAAATTGAACTTTGACCATAAATAAGGCGCGCACACATTTTAAAATTGAACTTTGACAATAAATTAGACCAACCAAATATGGGTTATACGTCACAAAAATTAAACAGTTGAATTTGTATTCAAAATAAGTTTTCAATGGTATAATTTTGAAGTCATAAAAATAGTGTATATTGGTATAATTTATGGTCAAAGTTGGATTTTGGAATACATGCCCACCTTATTTAGAATGGAGGGTAGTGAACTAGCACATCACAGGGGGTTGATTTGAGTTCGACGGTATCCAGAGGTGGAGCAGTGGCTCCATGGTTCTAAAAGAAGCCTCTCCTATCGTACCTCTAGTTGATTAATTCCTAACTTAAAATTAAAATTTTAAATGATAAAATTCTACTTAAAGAGATACTAAAGGGTTCGTATCACTTGATTGGAACCATTGGCCTAGCACATGGGTGACCGATCCCCATGACATCGCCTTTCCAAATCCAATCAATATTTATGGCGAAGAAAAGCATGGGTGGCCATATACCAACTACCACTCCTTAGTAACTCCGTTCTACATGATTAACACCATACATCGGTCCATCTGCTAATAGTAGTTTCCAGCTCAATTTACCAAAAAGTAATCCTAGAGAAATAAGTTATCTTATGGACATAAGCCAAAGGAAGTGGGAACACTATACTGTCTAATAAGAAACAGAGTAACTTTGTTCTAGATGATCATCGCCATGCATCGGCGCATTTGCTAATGCTAATTTCCAACTAAATTTACTAAGTAATAATCCTAGAGAAATAGGTTTTCTTATGGACAGAAAGCTGAAGGAACGTGGGTACACTGTACTGTCAAAATAAGCAACAAACATTTCTCAACATCAACACAACACTACTGCGCAGAGGTGGGTAATATGCTGTAGACGAGGTAGTCCTATAATACTGCACTAGCCATTGCTCGCTGTAGTATAAGTAGATGCATTATTAGTCATAGCATAAGCTATAGTCATTACTTCAGATCCATAAGTATTAAGTTTAGACCGTGCAGAATGCTAAGTTCAAGCGATCAAGTTAGGCCAGTGCTACCAATCAACCGGATGATGCAAGCCTAATTTAAGTCGCCCCCAGCGACGTCCGATAGAGATGCTCCCAGCCGCAGGATCAGGAAGCGCCACACAGCAGTCCATGGCAGCACTCCGCAGCACCTATGGCACCTGGCGGCGCTCCATTGCGGCGTTGACGACGCTTCATTGCAACGCCGGCAAAGCTTCAACGCCCCCACGGCGCTTCATTGCAACTCCGGCGGCTTCCGGCGATGCTTCATTGCAACTCCGGCAGCCCAGCACAGCTTCATAGCAGTACCATGCGTCCCGGATGTGCTCCATCGCAGCAGCGGGAAGCTGTAAAGAGCCGACGAACTCCCTTGGTTGCAGCACCCGCCGCTCGCTTGATGCACAAACAGAGCGCCGACAGCCCACCGTTGCAGCACCGCCGTGCAGCGCTATCGGTTGCAGCGCCGGCGAGAGTCATAACACCATGAACGATTACTGCATCCGCTCGTCGGGGGCTTGCAGCGCCGGGGCTGTTGAAAAACAGGGGCGTCGCCATTGGCCGCCGCCCGCTCTATGGAACAGCTCGTGCGGGCTGGCAGCAGCCGAGACCGGGGCCGCGCTGGCAGGAGCACGCAACTAGCGCGGGTGAGCGGCAACAGCACCTCCTGCGACCGGGCGGCGGAGCTTGCAGCAAGGTGCGGGCGGTAGAAAGGTAGCTTGCGTTGGCTAGCTTGCTGCGTTGGCTGGCTTGCTGCCTTGGTGAGGTAGGCCACCATGGGAAAGAGAGGTAAGAATGGA
This sequence comes from Triticum aestivum, assembly GCF_018294505.1. NCBI lineage: Eukaryota > Viridiplantae > Streptophyta > Magnoliopsida > Poales > Poaceae > Triticum > Triticum aestivum. The sequence continues at coordinate 451,650,559 of NC_057801.1, forward strand.
TAGGAAGAGACGAAGATGAAGAAAGGGGATAGGGATTGAGCGGTTGGGACTTGGGAGCGACAGGTATGTACATCAGGTCCACGTGGGACACGCGTCAACTGAGCAAGGCAGCTTACGAGTTGTGTAGATCAGTCGGTCAAATTTAAGCGTTTCTTCAATAGATGTGATGGTGGTTCAACATGAATTTGATGGCTGGTTGACAATTCATTAGTTTGGAACAGCTGAAATTTTACATGACCAAGGTAACAAACAATATAGTGAAAGGGAAGCACCTGGCATATTATGCAAGCCTCATTCTCTGTGGAAGGTTCAGATGACTGATTAGACACGCAGGTTGCTCCTGGCACATATAAGCTAGTCTTCAATTTATCTACGATGTGGCTTTTTGCCAGACCTGTATTGACGTCTCCAATGTGCTCTTCTAATGCTAAAAGCTCCTGTGATAGAAATAAAAGAATAAATCATAAAATACATACCGTGTGAGGTGAAGTCACAAAGGCTGAATGAGTTTTACGTACCTCATAGGTCATGCTGTCTATATCTAGACGCATATCTCTATGCTCATCTACTACATTTGACCCCTCATACAACCTCGAAAAATCCATGATTGCACCATGCTGCTGCAGGGCCAACAAATAGTTATATAACTACATGTATATCATTGACATCCTTAACGGAAACAAAAAAACAGGGACGTCAAGAGGTCTACACTCTAACCAGTTTGCAGGCCTGGATTTAAAGTTAATACTATCTGTGATAATTGTAAGTTGGTCACAAGTGAAACGAGTCTGTCTGCACGGATGGATTTGAAATTAAGACCACTTCTGCTTAAAAATCAGCCAAGAACCTAATCAATCGCATCAATCAAGGTTATCTCTGATCATGCAAGTAGTACTCACGACATGGGTTCAGCTTCTGGTACACAGGGTCCATGAAAGAGATTGCTTACATAAGAAGGTACATGTAACTTTGCAAGGTGTGTATCATGCACATCACCAAGGAAAACATGGTAACATAAAACAAATAAATAGCGGCAGGAAGGACATGAGGTCAAATTCATGAGTATAATAGTCATCTTCCCGTTGACCAGAAATAAAAATAACAAGAGGCAATTTCAAATGTGAGAAACATTGTATCCAAGCAAAAGCTTCAGTACGCCCGAGGCATTCATACAACACAACAAGAATCAACGAATACAATTTCTTGAATCTAATAACCAACACATAGCTTAACACATTTCAATAAGAACTCCCCAAGAATAATAAGAGACTTAACAACAATGCAATGGATAACATTTCCACAACAAGATAATTGCAAGGCTGGTCACTTCCAGTTCTACATTGAAGGACATCGGCCATTTAGAAATCAGTAAAAAGAATTCCAGTTTGTAAGATTCAAAATTCCAGAACTTAGCACATAAAACACATTAAGGTATGAATGCACTAAAGCACAAGTCCAAGACATGCAAGACTCCCATGAGAGTTCCCAACGTTCCACAAAAAGGAAAAGAACACACGAGATGTATCACATTAGGCAAATGGTGATCCTAATAGTTATTGAGTTATTTGGTATTTGAATACCAGAAATTGTAAAATAAATAAATGAAGTGAGGTGCAGACTAACCAGAGGTGGCAAAATTCTTATGTTCCTAGGATTAACTGGGTTCACCAGGAACGGATGCTGTGGAGGCCCAAAAGACCGCTCAGAATTAGAGAAGAGACCTGGAGTTCTTGGACCCAAGTGGACCCGGTTACCAGAATGATTTACCCCACTATGTAAGACGCCATTATTGTGGCCTTGTTGGTAAGGGACTTGCACTTGTGTATGATCCAGTGGATTATGAGCTTGCATGCTATGCACAGCATGTTGATGAAAATAAGGTAAATGCCCTTGAGAAATGGTTGAAGGACCATTCTGATATTCATGAAAGCCTCCATTCACTATTTCTGTGGCCCCTGAATGTGCAAATCTGCCTGCTGGAAGCAAGAGGTACCAATTATTTCCCCTGAACAAGCAAATCTGACAGCTGAAAGATAAATGCTATCAATTATACTTCGCTTCTGTCACAATTTCATTTTGTAGGTGGGACCATTTTTCTACTAAGCTTCTGACACTTAACGTGTAAAGCTAAACTATTAGTTTAGCCATCAATGCACATTGCCAACAATTAAAAGATGCATTGAACAATGATTCTTATCCTTAGAAAGTACAACTCTTTCCGAATCTGTTTTCATTATCAGTAGGAAACTCAGATCTGTTCTATTAGTTGCTTACGTACCTGGAACACTAGACATTGCATTGATGTATGACCACTGTGGTACTCCTTCCACAATTCCAGTTGCAGCCTGGGAAACCCAAGTAGTGCTGGCAGGTTGAAAGCACTGACTAGCATGACTTGATTGAAATGTATAGTTACCATGCTGTGCTGATTCTGGGTGAGCAGCCATCAAATTAAACCCATTTGATCCAGTAATGGAAGATCCTTCCACAGATGGCCAAGTGCTGTGGCTATGATATTCTGATGGGTTGAATGGTGTGACATTAGGAAAAACATTTGACTCGAAAGAAGGATCCCATGGCCTATGTGTGGGATTTTGAGATGTATGAGAGGATGAGCTTGAGCTTGCAGATCCATTAACAAAATGACAACTTCCTGCAACTGCTGCATTTTTCCTTTTAATGAATCCTCTAGCAGTTTCGCTGACATTTTCATTTCTAGTACTTCCATCCATACTTCCTGAGACAACTTGGTTTAAAGGCAATCCAAAGCTCTGAGCATGAGAGACATATCTGTTCATAGATGTTGACATGCAAGGGTTGTACATATTTGATGGGAAGACAAAACCTGAATCAACGCCTAAATTTGGCAGAGAACTATGAACAGGCTGATGTGGATGATTCATGCTCATATTGTAGTAACCCTGTGTATCAGAAAGACCAGCATTCATAGCATTGCCTACAACTCTGACAGTATATTGACCGCCTTGGTCGGACAAATCATTCCCATTGTGAATTAAACTTTCAGAATGAACATGAGGATGCCCTCGCCCAGACTCAAGATCAATGACTTGGGGAGCGCATACCATTCGATATGCCATAACGCCAATTATTATCTGCCTTAGCTTCGATAAAGAACCACTGCAAGCTAAGTCAACAACTATGCTTTATCGTCACCTCTACCTGAAATCAAATTAGAAACCAACTGTTAGAATGAAGTGAATAGATCTACAGTGCACACTTAAAATGCGACATATATCAAATATGCTAAGCTTCGCAGTTTACATAGTACTCCCTCCGTCCCATAATATAAGAACGTTTTTGACACTGTCTCAAAAATGTTCTTATATTATGGGACGGAGGGAGTAGAAGACATCCATATGTGTATGCTTGTGTGGTAACATAAAGGCAATGTTACAGACAAACCAAGAGGATTGGTGCGAATGATTAGTAATGTTGCCAAAAACTTGAAGATAAACTAGCTAAGGTAATAGATCCGGACATTGCATCCCTAGAGTAGGCTCATATGTCAACAGCACAAGATTAAGTCAACACAATGGTGTGATTCACCACCACCACCACCACAACAACAATAACAACAAAGCCTTTCAGTCCCAAACCAGTTGGGGTAGGCTAGAGTTGAAACACATAAGATATCGAAACCAAGTCATGGTTATGGCACGTGGATAGCTAACTTCCACGCATCCCTGTCCATGGCTAAATCTTTGGTGATAATCAACACATGGTGTGATTCACCAGAGTTCGCATATTAAGTTATCCAACTTCTCTGATGTAGGAAATATGTGTTTTAAGTAGGATTTGAATGTGAAGACATACAAACTTGGAAGTCAAATCATTATTTATTGCTTGCAGCAACCCATTCCAATGAGCTGTATAGATTATATCCTACTGAGGTAACCAAGCGTGGCACAATGCATATGAATACATATCGCAATTATTCACAGTTGTTTAATTTGTCAGCTGATATTTCGATCTGCCCTTTCATAAAGTATTTTTTTCCTAATTCTGGCTGAAAACAATACATCATTAGAGTGGTAAAATCTGTTTAAATGTATATGTGGATTGCCTAGCCCTTTCCATAAGTTCGGACCATTTGGTTATGTTGGCTAGTGCATGAAGCTTAACAAAATCATTTTCAACTGAAGAGCAATATTAAATGCAAATAAACCGATCAAAGTCACTGCCTTTGCTCCTTCAAAGTTACCATGAAAACAAAGTAATGCTTTTAAAATGATAGGGAGGATCTGTAGTAACAAAGAACGTAAGGAAATACATTGGTGGGGGTAATAACCTTCTAATATCTACCAGTTCTGCTTGTGGTTCTCTACATTAGTCAGTATGTACATATAACACTGTCAGCAGGTTGTCAACAAAATATGATTAGTAGGGACAGGCATCAATTTTATACTTCAGAACTTCTATTTTCATGACCATATGCAAATCGTATGCTTAATGTTGTGCCTACAGGCAGTGGTGGAGCTCGGCAAAAATAAAGGCATTAGTACTAAGGAAATGAATTGCATCTATTTCCAACTTCGAGCAATTGCAAGGCCAGTGGCGGATAGTTTCTTTTGCAATTAGGTCTAGAAAGGATAGTTTCTTTTGCAATTAGGAGTCCCATTTGACATGTTTCACCCATTCTCCTGCTGATTGAAGCAGTTTGTCATTGCCGAGGAGATTTACCAAAACAAAATCCTCAAAGAAAAACATGTTCATAATTTTTTTTAAAGAAGGTAATTTGTGTCAGTTAATGGTTTACTTTGAAAGAAAGGTTGATGAATGGCGTATAGGGTGAAACACGGCAGGACATGCAATCAGAAGATGGTCATCACTTTAAACAAGGGCAGAACTTGTTTCAATCATTTAGTTACTAAATACAAATAATCAAACTGAGGACTTCTTTGATTTTACACTTCCTTCAATTGTAAGTTTGTCACTAATGAAAAATACACAGAACGTAGTATGTAGTACGGAGACTTTTAACAAAATGGAAAATTATGATAAAGGGAGGTGTGTAATCTTACATTCAATGACCATACAACATAAGTTCTCCCATCTCAGCATAAGGCCAATGATATTTCTAATACACAAAAAGGGAAGATGAAGTTTGAACATTCGTAAAAAAGAAAGTGAAAAGTGTGCACGTGTCTCTTACATCTAATGATAATAGAGGCATAAGCTTTCACATCTCAGTCAAGGAATTCCTAAAGTTCTGGGTGGAACGGAAATTGCTATTGTAGTTCTTGAGAGATAATCACCAGATCAAAATGTTTCTGAATTATAACTCAAACTCCTTTTTTCAAATAAAAAACAATGCAT
>NC_057801.1:451656184-451668100 GCF_018294505.1 Triticum aestivum
CTAACCAACGGCTTGGCTTGGACAACCAAAAAAGGCAAAAACTGAATGTTTCATGACAATGGTAAATAATGTAATCTGCATTAAGAAAACATCTACGAGCAACTAACATCATATCCATAATTCATATAACAACCACCAGAATCATAATTACCACCAATTAACAAGAAAATTCATTTTCAACAAATATTCTCCAACTGTCCAAAACCTGTTGTCATACCTAAGGCTATATCATCAGCACTACCAGACAGACCACAAATCCAAAAAAGGGCAACAATGTAATCCTATTATCCCATGCGTATACAAAATCAATCCCCCAATCTACTTCCACACTGACCAAAAAGTAATCAGAATTCCAAACACCCAACCAAACAACTACCAACCTCGCAAAAAGTTTGCAGGTGCAACACCCCAAACTCCATTAATGACTCAACCACGCAAAAGAACACTGGTAATATTCCTGTTTATCAACATAATCATGAGTCCATCATTTCTCAGCAAAATTCTCTGCATTCACCACATGCACATGCAGCTCCAATAAAAAATATCAAGAAATTGCACACTAAGAAGAGCATCATAGTTTCACCTAAAAATAACAGATGCACCCTTTAGCATCCCGACGCCCACCAACCACCCCCTTCCCCCAAACCAAACACGAGCAAATAAAGCAGAAATATTAGGCAAATCCAATATTTTCTAAAGTGTAGCCACTAACCATAGACGAGAAAATCATCCACAATAGCGAGCAAAAATTGACCGAATGACTATGCACTCTTAAACTCTCACGGGCGCACCATCACCATACTACTACTAACAAAAATTGCGAGCTGTGCCGTACGTAGCACTCAAATTGCACACGCCCTCGAATCCAATTCCTTCTCCCAGCTCCCACTCACGCCACCGCAGCCATCCAGATGCCTTAGCACCCACCTAACGCAATCCTGCCCGAATAATAGGGTGAAAACCCGGCGGGTAATGCGGGAATTCGCAGATCGTCACCTCATGGAGCACGCGATCCGATCGGCGAAGCGGGGGAGGTGGGCCGGCCGGCGGAATCTGGTGTCGGTCGCCTCGCCTCAGGAATCGCGCGCACGGAGGAGAGGAGCGATCGCCCACCGCGGTGGGACGAGCGGGGGCGATCGTCGGGAGGGGGCGGAAGGGGATCGGGCGGAGGAACTCGCACCGGGAGGGAAGGGAGGGTATTTATAAGCACGAGAAGCTTTTTTTAGAGAGAGAGGAGGAGGTCAGAAGGATGGGAGAGATGGGGAAGAGGAGGAGGAGGAGGAGGCTCTGGTTTCTATCAAAAAAATACAGCACAAGGGATATATGATTTGTGCTTTTTTGTCCTTTCTCGCTTCTTGTTTAGGTTTTTTGTTTCGTATGAGAGAGAAATGAAATGAAGTGTGATTCTCATTTATCTTCGCAATCTTATGTGAAATGTCTATACGAAAATTCAACAGATAGAAGGGATAGGTTTGTTGTTCTGAGGTATAATTCTCTACGAATGAGAGATTGCAGACAATTCATCACTGGCTTCAGTGCTTTTTTTAGCAACTCCGACAACAAGAGGCGATTTTGAGTCCACGTAATGGTGTAAGGGGATGTAAAACAACGGGTGGTGGATGGAGCGGACATGAAGAGATTGTCAATGAGGAGGTGGTTGACTCGTTAGCAGTCGCAAATGCAATTGATATTGCATTTAAACTCTCCAATAAATTAAGGTACGACGTGTTGTCATGATTCATCGGGTGAGGTTAAGTCTGAGGTGAGACATGAATTGGACCGAGGTGAGACATGAATTGGACCGAGGACGTCAATTGAGACGATGATACTCCAAGTACGCTATATATGTCAAATGGAGGTGGTTCTCTAAGTACACTACATATGTCACAGGAAACATATTGTTGCTTGTTCTTGGAAAAATATGTGGTACTCCCTTCGATCCAAAAAAATGCAGTTTTCGTCCAGCTTTAGTTCAAATTTGAATTTAAGACACGAGACTTTTTTTATCAGATGGAGTATTAATTTTCTGTGTGAACACTCTATTCCTTTTGCATCTAGTCATGTGACTATTAAGATGGGTCAAAGACAATGGATGATGGTTGTACATCATATGTTGACAGTGAACAATCTGACTTCTAATAAAAACATTAACTTCTGTTTGGGAAATAGATTTTTTTTAATTTCTTACACACTACTTCGTCGCAAAAGTGTTAATATCAACTGTATACAAAATCATTAGTATTGATTGGTTGTCTGCTTAGCGTGCAGTTTGGTAAATAGTTGCACACCTGCTAATGTGGTAGGAATTTAGGTGGCATAGCTCATAATGGATATATTGTTAAACCTTTAGGGTTTGCTTCAAAGGTGCCCAGCCTATGCACTTGCATGACATTTTTTTAACTCTCGCCTTGTTTCATAAAATGGTCCACCGTTAAGTACCTAAGAAGTTGTCACTCAATAATAGAGTTGGTATTTGTTGGTTGTACTATGTCCAACCTGATGTGATTAGTGACTATCTATCATTATAGACATATAGTACATTATCACTTCTTTCTCTCTTCTCTATCTCTTAGTGGATTAGATAATCTATTACCACTATAAAAGGAAGAGAGGGGCAGATCCAAACAATCACATGTTGGGGAACGTTGCAGAAAATAAAAAAAATTCCTACGGTTTCACCAAGATCCATCTATGAGTTCATCTAAGCAACGAGTGAAAGGAGAGATGCATCTACATACCACTTTGTAGATCGCGAGCGGAAGCGTTCAAAAGAACGGGGTTGAAGTAGTCGTTCTCGTCGTGATCCTATCACCGGAGATCCTAGCGCCGAACGGACGGCACCTCCGCGTTCAACACACGTACGGTCAGCGTGACGTCTCCTCCGTCTTGATCCAGCAAGGGGGAAGGAGAGGTTGATGATGATCCAGCAGCACGACGGCATGGGCTTCGCCAAGCTGCTGCGGGAGGAGGACGAGGTGTAGCAGGGGGAGGGAGGCGCCAAGACACAGGGTGCGGCTGCCCTCCCCCCTGCCCTCCTTTATATAGGCCCCCAGGGGGGCGCCGGCCCTGGGAGATGCAATCTCCCAAGGGGGCGGCGGCCAGGGGGGTGGAGTGCCCCCCAAGGCAAGTGGTGCGCCCCCCCCCCCCCACCTAGGGTTTCCAACCCTAGGCGCAGGGGGGGCCCAAGGGGGGCGCACCAGCCCACTAGGGGCTGGTTCCCCTCCCACTTCAGCCCACGGGGCCCTCCGGGACAGGTGGCCCCACCCGGCGGACCCCCGGGACCCTTCCCGTGGTCCCGGTACAATACCGGGTGACCCCGAAACTTTCCCGATGGCCGAAACAGCACTTCCTATATAGTTTTCTTTACCTCCGGACCATTCCGGAACTCCTCGTGACGTTCGGGATCTCATCCAGGACTCCGAACAACATTCGGTTTGCTGCATACTCAATATTCATACAACCCTAGCGTCACCGAACCTTAAGTGTGTAGACCCTACGGGTTCGGGAGACATGTAGACATGACCGAGACGGCTCTCCGGTCAATAACCAACAGCGGGATCTGGATACCCATGTTGGCTCCCACATACTCCTCGATGATCTCATCGGATGAACCACGATGTCGAGGATTCAAGCAACCCCGTATACAATTCCCTTTGTCAATCGGTACGTTACATGCCCGAGACTCGATCGTCGGTATCCCAATACCTCGTTCAGTCTCGTTACTGGCAAGTCACTTTACTCGTACCATAATGCATGATCCCGTGACCAAACACTTGGTCACTTTGAGCTCATTATGATGATGCATTACCGAGTGAGCCCGGAGATACCTCTCCGTCATGCGGAGTGACAAATCCCAGTCTCGATCCGTGTCAACCCAACAGACACTTTCGGAGATACCTGTAGTGCACCTTTATAGTCACCCAGTTACGTTGTGACGTTTGGTACACCCAAAGCACTCCTACGGTATCCGGGAGTTACACGATCTCATGGTCTAAGGAAGAGATACTTGACATTGGAAAAGCTCTAGCAAAACGAACTACACGATCTTGTGCTATGCTTAGGATTGGGTCTTGTCCATCACATCATTCTCCTAATGATGTGATCCCGCTATCAACGACATCTAATGTCCATAGTCAGGAAACCATGACTATCTGTTGATCAACGAGCTAGTCAACTAGAGGCTTACTAGGGACATATTATGGTCTATGTATTCACACGTGTATTACGATTTCCGGATAATACAATTATAGCATGAATAAAGACAATTATCATGAACAAGGAAATATAATAATAATCCTTTTATTATTGCCTCTAGGGCATATTGATGGAGTCATGTACCTAGGATAGGGTCACAGACCTGATCTAAGTATCCTGCCCAAGGACACCCTTAGAAGAGATCACCTTCCAGTCGACCTACGAGGGACTCACTCGACTAACTTGAAGGACTCGACCACGAAGACTCACTCGACCACCAGAAGGTCAAGAGGCACTCTGCACTGCAACGGTCTGTAATTAAGTAGACTTTATGATAGTAAAGACACTTTATGTGGGGCGTTACCAGTAACGCCCCGGACTTAATGTACCTTAAACCCTTCATTACGTGGGCTGGCTGGGGTCCTGGCGCACTCTATATAAGCCACCCCCCTCCACAGGCAGAAGGGTTCGGCACCCTGTAATCCATATACAACATAATCCACTCGACCGCCTCCGGGCTCCGAGACGTAGGGCTTTTACTTCCTCCGAGAAGGGCCTGAACTCGTACATCTCTTGTGCTTACAACCTCTCCATAGCTAGGACCTTGCCTCTCCATACCTACCCCCCACTCTACTGTCAGACTTAGATCCACGACAATTGGCGCCCACCGTGGGGCCGGTGTTTTAGCGATTTTGTGGAGAAGTTGCGATTCTTTCGAGTACTTTCATCATGGTAGCTGCTGGAGTTTTGGTCGAGGGTCGAGAGATTCGTCTCGGTCCTCTCACCTTCGTCGCCGACGACTCCACCTGGCTCCAGGTGGCTCCACTCGACGTCGATGCGCTCCCCGTCCGCGGTGCGACGCATTTTCGCGCATGTGTCCGCGGCGTTCTGCGGCGGCAACCGTCGACCCCATATCGGTCGACTCCCCTGTCGACCACCCTCCCGGTCTCCCGCCAGCGCAAGCGCTCGGGTCGGTCGAGGCTTCAGCGGTGGGTGAGACACGCGGTGGCTCGCCAGACGGCCACCACCCAAGTTGCGGCAATCGAGCCCGACGAATCTCTCTACGGCCTATTCGATCTGTCGACTGGCTCCATAGAGACTGCATCCGAATGCGATAGCAGTGATCCAGCGGCAGAAATCCTGATGGTCGACGGGCCTCGCAGCCCCCCTGGCTTCGCCCGTGATGGTGGGGCAGGCGACGGAGGCGACCCCGCACGAGACCACGAAGAGTACCAGCCCGAGCCACTCGACTCTCTGCAAAGAGAGGAACTTCGCCGCAGGAACATGGATGCCCTGCATACTCCCATCGCAGGAGAAACCCCCGAGGCTCGCGCCTTGGAGGAGGCACGTTTGGCCAATTTGGCCGAACGCGCTCGCCTGGAGAATCTTCAGCGAGCACTCGACGAGCGGGCGCGACAACGAGTTCCCGACGCCAATCGACGTCAACTCTTCCCGCCGACTCAGGTATATCGAACCCCAATCCAGAATTTAGCAGCTGCGACCCGTATAGCAGAGTCCATTCAGCCCTCTCAGTCAGAAGCTGGCAGAGGCTTGATGCAGATCAGGGATCTGCTCCGGGCAGCAGGAGATCAGAATTCAGCCGTGTCGCAGTCGCGCAACAGAATTCACAGTCGATCCGTCGCTACGAATACGGTTCAGTCGGCTCATAGTCCCAGATTGCCTCCGCGGCGTGAAGGGCGCGAGAATCGGCGAGACCAATATGGAGACCGACACGACCGAGATGATAGGCGTCGAGTGCCCACTTCCCCTCCGAGGGGTGGGTCTTACGCTCCTCGGCAGCAAGATGACAGATGTCAGCTCAGTGCGGGGCAAAGAGTTCCAGTTGACCCCAGAGAACCAGGCTTCGACGCGCGATCCATTATCGTGCAAGGCTTGGTCGACCGGAACAGAGCCCATCGAGGTGGACTCGACAGAGATGCACCCACGAGCAGTCGAGTGCATGTTTCTGGTCCGGAATGTTTCAGCAGAGCTATCAGAGCTGCAGTGATTCCTCCCAATTTCAGGTTGGCAACAGGAGTCAACAAGTTCACCGGTGAGTCTAAGCCTGAAACTTGGCTTGAGGACTACCGAGTGGTAGTTCAGATTGGTGGTGTGAATGACGAGGTGGCCATGAAGCATTTGCCCTTCATGTTGGAAGCTTCTGCCAGAGCGTGGTTGAATCAGTTACCTCCTAGCAGCATTTACACTTGGGAAGATCTGTCCCGAGTGTTCGTCAGAACGTTTGAAGGAACTTGCAAGCGACCGGCTGGATTGACGGAGCTGCAAGTCTGCGTGCAGAAGACCAATGAGACTCTCAGGGAGTATATTCAGAGATGGATCACTTTGCACCATACTGTGCAGAATGTGTCTGATCATCAGGCAGTCTGCGCCTTCAAGGATGGCGTCAAGAACAGAGAATTGAGTTTGAAATTTGGTCGAACCGGAGACATGACCTTGAGTTGGATGATGGAAATTGCTACCAAGTACGCCAACGGTGAAGAAGAAGACCGACTCCGAAGCGGCAAGCACAAGCCGAGCCAGTCGGAGAAGGGAAACACCAGTCGGAAACAGAAGCGGAAGGCTGAACCGGCAGCTCCTGGAGAGGCTCTGGCCGTGGCTCATGGAAAGTTTAAAGGGAAACCAAAAGGATCCTGGAACCCTAAGAAGGTAAAGGATAAAGAAGGGAACGACGTGATGGATATGCCGTGTCATATCCACACGAAGAAAGACGAAGAGGGGAATATCATTTACCCAAAGCATACCACTCGCCAATGTCGACTCCTGATCCAGCAGTTTCAAGGAAAACAGTCTAAAGACAAGGAAAAGGAGTCGGACAAGGCCGAAGACAAGGAGGACAGTGAGGAAGGATATCCGCATGTCAACTCCACTCTGATGATCTTTGCAGATGTGGAAAGCAAGAGTCGATTGAAAGTCATTAACCGCGAGGTGAACATGGTTACCCCAGCAAAAGCAAATTATCTGAGATGGTCCCAAACACCCATCACATTCGACCAATCTGATCACCCGACTCATATTGCCACCCCTGGGAGGCAAGCTCTGGTGGTCGATCCAGTTGTCGAAGGCACTCGACTGACAAAAGTGCTGATGGACGGTGGTAGCAGGCTGAATTTGTTGTATGCAGACACACTGAAAGGAATGGGCATTTCGATGTCCCGACTGAGCACCAGTAACATGAGCTTTCATGGAGTTATACCAGGGAAGAAAGCCGAGTCACTCGGCCAAATAGCTCTGGACGTGGTGTTTGGTGATTCGAAACATTTTCGCAAAGAGAAGTTGACGTTTGAGGTCGTGGATTTTCAGAGTGCATATCATGCCATTTTGGGGAGACCAGCTTATGCACGGTTCATGGCTCGACCATGTTACGTGTACCTCAAATTGAAGATGCCCGGCCCCAAAGGAGTGATCACTGTCACCGGTGATCGGAAAAAGGCAGAAGAGTGCTTTCAGAAGGGCTCAAAGATTGCTGATTCCCAGGTGACAGCGGTCGAGTTTGAAGAATACAAGCAAAACGCAGATCCGAGTGATTTGCTGCGATCCAAGAAACCCGCCACAGAATCTGCATTTCAGTCGTCCGGTGAGACGAAGCCTGTTCACATTCACCCGACCGACCCCGATGCAGCCCCGACCCACATCTCCACAACACTCGACCCGAAATAGGAAGAAGCGCTCATCCAGTTCCTCCGTGAGAACTGGGACATTTTTGCATGGAAGCCCGCTGACATGCCAGGTGTTCCCAGGGGACTGGCTGAGCATCGCCTAAGAGTCGACTCATCAGCAAAACCAGTCAAAGAGCATCTTCGGCGGTCCGCCGTCCAGAAGAGAAAAGCCATTGGTGAGGAAGTGGCTCAACTGTTGGCGGCAGGATTTATCCGAGAGATATACCACTCCGAGTGGCTCGCTAATGTCGTCATGGTTCCCAAGAAGGACAAATCGCTCCGAATGTGCATTGATTTCAAGCACATCAACCGGGCCTGCCCGAAAGATCATTTTCCTCTCCCTCGCATAGATCAAATTGTTGAGTCGACCGCGGGATGCGAGAGATTGTCTTTTCTAGACGCCTACTCCGGGTACCACCAGATCCGTCTGTACGGACCCGACGAGGTAAAAACAGCTTTCATCACTCCATTCGGGTGCTTCTGCTATATCACCATGCCATTCGGCCTCAAGAATGCCGGAGCCACATTTATGCGAATGATTCAGAAGTGTCTACTCACTCAAATCAGTCGGAATGTGGAAGCGTATATGGATGATATCGTCGTCAAGTCACGAAAAGGTTCCGACCTGCTCGCTGACCTCGCCGAAACATTTGCCAACCTCAGAAGGTATGATATCAAGCTCAATCCATCAAAGTGCACATTCGGAGTTCCTGGTGGCAAGTTACTCGGTTTTCTCGTTTCCGAGCGAGGGATCGACGCTAATCCAGAAAAGATCGGCACTATTCTCCGAATGAAACGCCCTGTGCGAGTGCACGATGTCCAGAAGCTTACTGGATGCTTGGCCGCATTAAGTCGATTCATCTCACGACTCGGTGAAAAGGCATTGCCTCTTTACCGACTGATGAAGAAGGCAGACAAGTTCGAGTGGACTCCAGAAGCTGATGCAGCGTTTGCCGAGCTAAAAGCTCTGCTGTCCACCCAGCCGGTGCTTGCTGCTCCAATCAGCAAAGAGCCTCTGTTGCTTTATATCACATCTACAGGACAAGTCGTCAGTACAGTGCTTACGGTCGAGCGGGAAGAAGAAGGAAAAGCTTTCAAAGTTCAGCGCCCAGTGTATTATTTGTCTGAAGTCTTGACTCCATCCAAGCAGAGATATCCTCATTATCAGAAGCTTGTGTATGGAATATACATGACCACAAAGAAGGTTGCTCATTATTTCTCTGATCATTCCATCACAGTCGTCAGCGACGCTCCACTATCAGAGATTTTGCACAACAGAGATGCAACTGGTCGAGTGGCGAAATGGGCGATTGAACTTCTTCCCCTTGATATCAAGTTTGAGGCAAAGAAAGCCATTAAGTCCCAGGCAATAGCAGATTTCCTCGCCGAGTGGATTGAACAGCAGCAGCCGACTGAAGTTCACTCGGAGCATTGGACCATGTTTTTTGATGGCTCTAAGATGTTGAATGGTTCCGGTGCTGGGGTTGTCCTGGTTTCCCCCAGAGGAGATAAGCTCAGATATGTGCTCTAGATTCACTTTGATTCCTCCAACAATGAGGCAGAGTATGAGGCCCTCTTATACGGATTGCGCATGGCCATTTCACTCGGCGTCCGTCGCCTGATGATCTATGGCGATTCAGATTTAGTGGTCAACCAAGTGATGAAGGAGTGGGACGTGAGAAGCCCATCCATGATTGGATACTGCAGTGCAGTGAGGAAGCTGGAAAAGAAGTTCGAGGGGTTGGAGCTCCATCATATACCCCGACTGAAAAATCAAGCAGCCGATGATCTAGCAAAGATAGGTTCCAAGAGAGGAGCCATTCCGAGTGGTGTGTTCTTGGAGCATATACACACTCCGTCAGTCAAAGAAGATCCTTTCACCGAAGAAGCTCCACAGCCCAAGAGTGCCACAGATCCGACTGAGGTTGAGGTCCCAGCAGTGGTCGACTTGGTCATGGAGGTCTTGGTGGTCATTCCCGACTGGACAGTTCCGTATATCGCGTATATCCTGAGAAAAGAGCTTCCGGAGGATGAGGAAGAGGCTCGACAGATCGTCCGTCGATCTAAAGCCTTTACCGTAATCAAAGGACAGTTATATAGAGAAAGCGCGACTGGAGTTGGTCAGAAGTGCATAACACCAGAAGAAGGTCGAATCATCCTTAATGATATCCACTCGGGGACCTGTGGTCATCATGCGTCCTCTCGGACCATCGTGGCCAAAGCATACCGAGCCGGATTTTACTGGCCGAAGGCGAATGAGATGGCAAAGGAAATAGTGGATAAGTGCGAGGGATGTCAGTTCTACTCGAATATGTCGCACAAGCCTCCATCAGCTCTGAAGACCATTCCACTCGTCTGGCCTTTCGCAGTATGGGGGCTCGACATGGTTGGTCCTTTGAGAATAGGTCGGAGTGGCTTCACGCACGTACTGGTGGCAGTCGACAAGTTCACCAAGTGGATTGAGGCTAAACTAATCAAGAACCTTGACGCCGGTACTGTTGTTAGCTTCATCAGGGAACTGATATTCAGATATGGAGTCCCGCACAGCATCATTACGGATAATGGGTCGAACTTTGACTCAGAGGAATTCAGGGATTTCTGCAACTCTCAAGGCACACGAGTCGACTACGCTTCAGTCGCCCATCCGCAGACGAATGGACAAGCAGAGCGAGCCAATGGCCTGATTCTCAAGGGATTGAAACCCCGACTAATGCGTGATCTCAAGCATGCAGCTGGAGCGTGGGTCGACGAACTTCCCTCGGTGCTTTGGGGACTGCGGACCACACCTAATCGATCGACCGGAAGAACTCCATTCTTCTTGGTCTACGGAGCTGAAGCAGTCTTGCCGAGTGATCTTCTCCACAATGCTCCTCGAGTTGAGATCTACAACGAAGCAGAAGCTGAACAAGCACGGCAGGACGCAGTCGACCTTTTAGAGGAAGAAAGGGAGATGGCTCTGATCCGATCGACCATCTACCAACAAGATTTGCGTCGTTTCCACGCCAGAAATGTGAGGGGTCGAGCCTTCCAAGAAGGAGATTTAGTCCTCCGAGTGGATCAGAAGAAACCACACAATCTTGCTCCTTCTTGGGAAGGACCCTTCATCATCACCAAAGTTCTCCACAACGGGGCATACCGTCTTTACAACGTCGAACATAATATCGACGATCCCCGAGCTTGGAACGCGGAACTACTCCGCCCATTTTACACTTAAGTTTATCACTCGGATGAGTTGCAATAAAGTACTCCTGTAGTTCATGGATTTCAAAATAATAGTGTCATAGTTCCTCCATAATTTTTGTCACTTTTTATTTTTGTCCAATAAAATTTTCCCCTCAGTGGGTGACTTAGCCGCGAATCCGTTTCGCCTAAGTTTGTAAAAATCCTTACCGAGTGGTGAGCCAGACTCCCACTCGGAGGCTTAGCTGCGAATCCGTTTCGCCTAAGATTAAATAAAATCCTACCGAGTGGTAAGCCTGACTTCCACTCGGGGGCTTAGCTGCAGCCCAGTGCTCGCCTAAGTTATAAAAATCCTACCGAGTGGTAAGCCAGACTTCCACTCGGAGGCTTAGCTGCAGTCCAAGTACTCGCCTAAGTTATAAAAATCCTACCGAGTGGTAAGCCAGACTTCCACTCGGGGGCTTAGCTGCAGCCCAGTGCTCGCCTAAGTTATAAAAATCCTACCAAGTGGTAAGCCAGACTTCCACTCGGAGGCTTAGCTGCAGTCCAAGTACTCGCCTAAGTTATAAAAATCCTACCGAGTGGTAAGCCAGACTTCCACTCGGAGGCTTAGCTGCAGTCCAAGTACTCGCCTAAGTTATCAAAATCCTACCGAGTGGTAAGCCAGACTTCCACTCGGGGGCTTAGTTGCAGCCCAGTGCTCGCCTAAGTTATAAAAATCCTACCGAGTGGTAAGCCAGACTTCCACTCGGAGGCTTAGCTGTAGTCCAAGTACTCGCCTAAGTTATAAAAATCCTACCGAGTGGTAAGCCAGACTTCCACTCGGAGGCTTAGCTGCGAATCCGCCTAAGATTAAATAAAATCC